>NC_141037.1:30407500-30640000 GCF_052040795.2 Danio rerio
TATAACTTTTCACAGCATGAGTCATGCATAAAGACAAGCTAAGAGGACATCTGGACAAGTCAGACATCTGAATCCAGTGAATTTGTTAACTAGAAACTCACTCCGACCATATCATTTCACTTAGGTATGTCCTGATCCAGCCTTTTGTAATCTCACGAGAAAACGTAAGTATTTTCCATTTTGCCAGTTTAGTGGCTAATTCATACGAATTTGTATGAGTTCAGTCGTATGAAATTGTACGATTTTAAAAAGGAGGCGTGGCACCAAACCCCACCCTTAAACCCAACTGTCATTGGGGGATGAGCAAATTGTACTAATTTGAACGAATTAGATCGTACGAATTCATAGGAATTAGCCACTAAATCAAAAAATTACGAATTGCCGTGAGATTGTGTTGCCTGATCAAGTTTTTTGCCTTTAAGTCAGTCATTTGATTTTGAGTATACTGAAACCCGATCTGATATTTCTAAAACACATAAAAAAAAGAATTAAAAAAACAGAAGAAGAAGAAGAAACAGATTAGGGATGTTCCCTATTTTTTATTTTTAAATAAAAAGTTTATTTTTATTTTAAAATTCAACAACTCTGTTAACAAACAGAGCATTTCTGCGAGGTATAGCTTGAACAATCGATGAATAAATAACATAAATTCTTCATTTTTGGACTTTAGTGCAACAGTAAATAAATAAAAAAAATCTAATATAAAACAAATAGCACCTCAACTTAAAATACCCGGTAGACAATCCTAAGTTTACATATCTCACAGTTTGCTTTGGCAACGTTTTCGTCATCAACTTTATAATACCTCCAGACCACAGACATACTTGCGCTTTCTGTTTCAAGCTGCTGCCATATTCTACTTTGCTGGCATTTAACCAATAGCGTATCTGCAACAAAGTGCTGTCATGCCGCACGCGTTACTGTGTCAGTCATGAAAGAGGTCTAACTCTGTGCCACAGCATAACTATAGATGTGTTAAAAAATAATGATAATATATATAGATATTTGAGTCCTGATCTGTAACATTCGATTCCGTTCGAGTCTGATACCCCATGATTGGGCCCGATTTCCAATCACATGATCGGACCTGGACATCCCTAATTTCACTGGGTCATTAACTGAAGACTCGCTCTAACTGGACCCTTTGACTCAGCAAGTCATTGGATTGTTTGAATCAGGGAGTTGTTAACTGAAGAGTTACTCTGACTGGATCATTTGACTCAATGAGTGACTGAATCATTTGAATTGACTGGAGAATCACTCTAGCTGGATTCTTTGACTCAGTGAGTCATTAGACCATCTGAATCAGGGAGACATTAAATGGAAAGTAAATCTGACTGGATCTTTTGACTAAGTGAGTCATTGCATCATCTGGATCAGTGTGTCGTTAACTGAAGACTTGCTCTTACTGGACAATTTGAATGAGTCTGTTGGTAATTCAAGAACTAATGCAGGCAGATCAATCCAGTTTACTAATGAATCTTTCAATGCAAATTTCAAAACAGATTTGCAAGATAAATGTTTTTTTTTTGTCTCAATTGTCATGTTCATGAATTAGACATAACAATCGCATCTGAGTAGCTGACAATGTCCTCAGCTCAAAATATAAAGGAACATGTTTTTTTTTTTTATTGAATTTAGTGCGGTAAAGTACAATACAGATACTTGGAAAAATCTACTTTGCCATTATGTCCTATGCACGGAAACATAGCCAAACCAAAGCAGACACGTGTTTTAAGATTTATCAGTATATTAAATGGGTCCATTTTATACTGCTACATGTATCTCAAGAAAAAAAGTACTTCCCACAGCAATTCAAGCAAAAATAGGCTTTTCCTCCGTTCCCTGTGGTGAAAGTCTGAAGACTGACAGGTACACAAACATAAATGCAACATACATAGAGCAAAATCACCACTAGAAAGTAGGCTGTTGTTTCACACGTGCTGTTCATTTAGACGCAACTGAAACGGGTAGCTTGGCAACTCAGAGGCCTAGTAATAGTCCAGCTCCTTGTTCTGACAAATCAGTAATTAATTCTGGGGGTTAGGTTATTTCTTCCCGGTTTTAGATCGGTAACACACGCGAAAGGGCAAATTGGATGATTAGGTTGATTTAAAGCGACTGACGGCCAAGTTTGGCCAGATCACTGGTGAGGTTTAGGGAAAAATTGGATTTTGTACATTATTTGTCAGTGCTCAATCAAGGCGTCTCTTACCTGCTCGAGTGGTGATTTGAAAGGCTCCGTCCCCCTTCGGTGAGACAAATGAACGAGTGCATGTTAAAACAGGCATGTTCGAGCCATTTAAGATGTGTGAGCCACACTTCAGGCATATCAAAGCAAATAACAACAATTATTTCTCTCTTTCAAACCCCGGCGATTATTTGTACTTATAGAGGTGTAATGAATAATAGCAGTTTACTAGAGGAGGGGAGGGCTTTCTCTCCCACCGGAGAGAGGAAGAATGAATTAATAGGCATCACACCACTCAGCACAGTGCGTGGTAGAGGAACAGCATGATTACAGTATGCTATCAAGAAAATTAGTTGTTTCATTTGAGTATATCCCCAGCATGCCGAAGCAACATAACAACTTGCTTTTGTTTACAGAATGCTTCATTATGTAAAGACAAGCTCAAGATTCCAAACACCTGCTACCACCAAATCACATATTCAATTATTGTGCTTGCTTAAGATCATCCAAATATTTTGTCCACTTACCAAGAGCAAAAACAGTACTAAAGTGATTATAGCTGCGGAGTCAAATTTCTGCTCTGAAGCAGCAGGGCTAGGGAACAGTGTGGCAGCAAACCTTTGTGAAATTGACTCGCATATATCTCCAGAGGTCGTCCACTGGGGTCAGAGGTCGCAACCTGTGGTCATTATTCACCCATAAAGTACTTTGATGAGTAATGCGACACTTTGTCGACAAGGTTTTCAGATAATTGTCTCAACAAAATACCGTGATTGAGTTACTCCTGGAAGGAACGACATTTTGATAGAGACATGTTTTTATATGAACTGTTTGAATTTTAATTTAAAGTGTCTGTGTCTGGGTATCATCGGGCAACTGAAGGAGGTCACGCTCACAAATAATAGTCAAGAGTGATAAAAAGGTGCAAAAGGTTTGACTTGCGTGTATACAGATTGATTTTGAGAACAGGCTGGCCTGTGGATTTGATGCTAAATGATGATAACTGGCAAACATGACTGTTACCTTTGGACAGCACAATAGCTTTTAATTGAGATGCATTTAATGAACAAAACATATTTTGATTTTGCTTGTATTCATTTCACTGCAGCAAAGAATAGATTTTTGGAAAATTGAGTTTACAAAAATTAAACAAATTTGATTTGTTGACGACTTTAAAAATGCACTGCAAATTCAACTTTGAAGACCAATTCTGAAAAATTAATGCTTTTACAGATTAGTGTTTTTCAGAACTGTCCCAAAACAAATATAGTGACTAGGTTACTCCTTAAACGCAATCCATTTTGATAGATACATGTTTTTATACGAACTATATGACTTTTTTTCACTTGGAGTGTCTGGGTATCATCGGAATACTAAAGAAGGTCACGCGCAAAAATACTGGTCAAGAGTGATGAAAAGGTGCAGGTTTGACTTGCAGTTTATACAGGTTTATTTAAAAAAAAGCCTGGCCTGTGGATTTGATACTAAATTGTGCTAACTGGCAAACATGACTGTTACCTTGGGATAGCACATTAGCTTTTAATTGAGATGTACAGTGCATCCAGGAAGAATTCTTAGCGCTTCACTTTTTTCACATTTTATTTTTATGTTATGTTTTATTCCAAAATGAACTAAATTCTTTTATTTCCTAAAAATTCTACACACAACACTCCATAATGACAATGTAAAAAAATTTTTTGGAAATTGTTGCAAATTCATAAAAAAATAAAATAAAATAAAAACACTGAAAAATCACATGTAAGTATTCACAGCCTTTGCTCAATTCTTTGTTGATGCACCTTTGGCACAATTACAGCCTCAAGTCTTTTTGAATATGATACCACAAGCTTGGCACACCTGTCTTTGGTAATTGTTGCCCATTCTTCGTTGCAGTACCTCTCAAGCTATATCAGGTTGGATGGGAAGCGACTGTGAACAGCCATTTTTTAGATATCTCAATAGGATTTAAGTCTGGGCTCTGGATGGGCCACTCAAGGACATTCACCAAGCTGTTATGAAGCCACTCCATTGATATTTTGACGGTGTGCTTTGGGTCATTGTCCTGCTGGAAGATTAACCATCACCCCAGTCTGAGGTCAAGAGCACTCTGAAGCAGGTTTTCATTCAGGATGTCTCTGTACATTGCTGCATTCATCTTTCCCTCTATCCTGACTAGTCTTCCAGTAACTGCTGCTGAAAAACATCCCCACAGCATGATGCTGGATGGTATTAGCCTGATGATAAGCAGTGCCCGGTTTTCTCCAAATGTAAGCCTGGTATTCACTTTCAAAATTGGAGAGTTTATTCTCATCAGACCAGACAATTTAGTTTCTTATGGTCTGAGAGTCCTTCAGATGCCTTTTGGCAAACTCCAGGCAGGGAGTGGCTTCTGTCTGGCCACTCTACCATACAGGCCTGATTGGTGGGTTGTTACACAGATGAGTGTTCTACTGTAGGTTTCTCCTTTCTCTACAGAAGAGCGTTGGAGCTCAGACAGAGTGACCATCAGGTTATTGACCACCTCCCTGACTAAGGCCCTTCTCCCCCGATCACTCAGCTTAGATGGCCGGCCAACTCTAGGAAGAATCCTAGTGGTTCCAAACATTTTCCACTTACAGATGATGGAGGCCACTGTGCTCATTCAAACAAGTTCCTCAAGATCTTTTGTGCCTCGGGTCAATCCTGTCTCTGAGGTCTACAGACAATTCCTTTGTTTTCATGCTTGGTTTGTGCTTTGACATGCACTGTCAACCCTGGGACCTTGACAGGTTTATGCCTTTTCAAATCATGTCCACTCAACTGAATTCACCACAGGTGAACTCCAATTAAACTGCTGAAATATCTCAAGAATGATCGGTGAAAACAGAATGTACCAGAGCTCAATTTAAAGCTTCATGGCAAAGGCTGCAAATACTGATGTACATGTGATTTTTTAGGGGCAACAGGGTGGCGCAGTTGGTAGGGCTGTCGTCTTACAGCAAGAAGGTCACTGGTTCGAGCCTCGGCTGGGTCAGTTGGTATTTCTGTGTGGCGTTTGCATGTTCTCCCCACGTTTGCGTAGGTTTTCTCCTGGTGCTTCGATTACCCCCACAAGTCCAAAGACATGCAGTACAGGTGAATTGGGTAAGCTAAAATTGTCTGTAGTGTTTGCGTGCAAATGAGAGTATATGGGTGTTTGCCAGTGATGGGTTACAGCTGGAAGGGCATCCGCTACGTAAAACATATGCTGGATAAGTTGGTGGTTCATTACACTGTGGCAACCCTAGATTAATAAAAGGAATAAGCCAAAAAGAAAATCAATAAATGAATGAATGTGATTTTTCAGGTTTTTATTTTTAATAAAATATTTTTAATTTGCATTTATTAAAACTTTTTTTTCACATTGTCATTATTGGGGTATTGTGTGTAGAATATTGAGGAAATAAATTAATTCAATCCATTTTGTAATGAGGCTGTAACATGAAAAAAAAACTGTGGAAAAAGTGAAGTGTTATGAATACTTTCGGGATGCACTGTATTTAATGAACAATACATAATTTTATTTTGCTTGTATTCATTTCACTACAGCAAAGAATATATTTTTGACAATTGAGTTTATAAAAATGAAACAAATTTGATTAGGTGACGACTTTAATCCAACCGTAGGGTTTTACAATGTTTTTCAGATAACTGTCCCAAACAATTACAGCGACTGGGTTACTCATTGAAGGCATTACATTTTGACAGAGATGTGTTTTAATTATAAAATTTAAAGTGGTTGCAGATGATTGTTCCAACAAAATATTACATTTATGTAGACATGCCATCAAGATAAAGTCGTGTTTTTTTTTAAAAAAAAAAAACCTTTATCACAAACTCGTCTTGCTATTCCTATAGAGTGACTTTGAGAATGCCTTGGTCATCAGTTCTGGCTACAACACCAATTATAAAAATTGATCCCAGTAAAACTGCCCATTCAAAGAACCAATTGTGCTCCTCCCAAACTGTTTTAAGAGCTCCATTTAGCACATCGCGTTATAGTATGGCATTAATTTCACTGCCTTCATATAGACTCTGAACACGGGGGTCTCGCAGATGCCAGGTCTTTGACTGCGCTATTGTGTGGCGATGGAGGGCACCATCAAGAGATCTGCCAAGGTCGTCTTGTGTGCTTTTTGACTGACAGGAGGCCTGCGGAAACGGGGTGAGATTGGGGGAAAGGCATTGCAATGGGAACTACACTCAAGATTTGAATTGCCTTCTCCACTCCAATCAGCTTGGTGCAAGTTAAATGAAGTGCCTTTGCCTCTCCCCCTCCATCCCTCTCACTCCCCATCTGCAGAAAGGGTCCATGCAGGAGGCTGACAGCGCTACAATCAGTTTGCCATTCACCGCTGCCCCTATTTTAACTTGTATGTGTGAAAATGGCATTGATTGTTAACTCCGACCTTAGCAATTAGAGGCAAGAGAAATATTTGAAGAGTTTTGAGCGGAGCCTCGCAAGTGTTTTAAAGACAGATCAGTTAAGCATTAAGGGAGCGCAAAACACCTTGTTTGTTTTTCGTCCACCGGTATTGTTTCCATCAAGCTCGGCAACTGAAAACTAGGGGAGGCGAAAAGCGTACATCACGTCCGCGTCAACGGGGGGATTGCCCGAGTCTGCCATTAAAAGATGTAGAAGGAAAAAGTACTATTTAAACAAATACTTCCCCTCGATTGCACACACAAACACATGCAAATGCATTGACAGTCACAATGGATAACTCGGGCTCAGTGTAGGAACAGGAGGTGCTGACTGAAGTATTTGTTTAAATGAATCGGCGCTATGAAAAAACAGATGCAGCAATTAGGAGCCCCATTGCCGCACACCGGAGACATGACAAGAGTGCATGACAGTGGCTTTCACCCTCACTCCCCCTTGTCTTCAACATGAGTCCTCTAACAATCCCTGTCAGGAACACTCTTTGAGAAGTGCTTGCACCAGACAATGGCTCTTCACCCTTATTTTGTGCTCTAAGTAGTGCTGCAGAATGCTGGAAGGAGCTGAAAACAGGCAGTAATGTGAGAAAGACGGGCAGCCATTGTGGGAAGTGTGAAAACCAGAAGGACCCTTTTCAGAGGCTCGCCTGAAAGTGCTATGAAGACCTTTAGTCCTTTGCTCTCCCTGAATCCCCAATTAGACAAACATTAACATCAATTAAGCCTTTATAGGACACAGGTTCCATATAATTACCTTAATGGGTTGACGCTTTCTTTAGCAGCAATTTCTTAAACAAACTTGAGCCTTTGTGTGACGGGCTAAGAAAATTTTCAGCAGGGAGTATTTGCTTTTGTCAGGCTTCTAAAGAGACAGACGAATTGTTCTATTTAACAACAAACACCTTCAGAGAGGAGCCTCAAGCAGGCCCAGTTCCCACCACATCTGACTCGACCGTTCCAAGCTGATTATCCAGCGGAGACAAAAAAATCTGACCAGCCGGGAGAGCGGGGACACATGCGGTGAGGGGCAGCACACAAAAGGGCCCAGTGAGCCCAGCCCAACTATGTGAGCAGAGTACCAGAGAAAGAGCCCCTCCACTTGAATTAGCTCTCTATTTAATGTCCCAAAGAGCCAGATCCGTTCCCTGTCTGAGAAACAAAGGCCGACGAATTAGAAAAACAGGATCTCTCTTGATAAAACAAGGCAAATTCGCAATGGAGGAGCAGTTAATTAAACGCAGACCCCGTTTTGTTCATCCCCTTCCTGTCCTGCTGCCTATTATCTTCCGTAGTCTGTAACGAGGCAGGTTGCGCTGGAAGAAAAGTGTCACGGCATCAATCATAACCTTTTATTCACACTTCAGTGGAGCTCGCGTCCCACAAGCACGTTTATCGAATCGCAAATATGGCCGAGAAGCGAACGCACTGCAATATATTTAGGATAACCAGACGCAACCAAAGAAAACGCAGCAAGGGCGACAAGGGTGTTTGATTTGAGAAATTTGGAACAAATTGCTCACAAATCAGCAGCACAAATAACACTTTAATCACGGATATTTTTATTCTACTGGCACTCTCTGTCCCAAAAGTGTGATTTCATATTCAGCCGTATAATAGCTTGTGAAGCAGTTCTTTACATTCACTTTTGAATCAATGTGCTTTGATGTACTGACTGCTAAAGTTTAGCAGCTTTCACTTTATTTTGCACACACAAGCAGGTGTGGGTGCGTGGTCAAGCATTGATGAGGATATATCAGCTGGAAATTGGCCTCTAGAGGGCAATGGTTCCATAGCCCACTCCGACAGAAAACACCAGGAATCACTTGTGTCTGTCCCTAATGTGACAAGAGCTAAATATGTAAATCACGCTATTTGGTGCCTATAATTGGACATGCTCTTGAAAATCCTCCCTAAATATGGAAAGCTGTGTTAACCGCCACACAGACATTAGCATATATACATTAAATCTACATTTGAAGATATTTGAAGACAGCAAATCGTGTCACTTTCATTGAAAATAAACTGTGAGCCTTTATAATAATTGTGATGTGTGTGAAACCTCGCTAATGGGAAGTGATTCATTATATCACCTCCAGTCTTCAAAAAATCACAGTCCAGAGGGTGGTATTGTTATTTGTCTCACACCTTAACAGTTGAAGGAGTTGCAGAAAGAACAAAACTGCTAGTATGATGAAAAAAGTCTAGCATTCTCAGAGGTAAAATGTGCTTAAAGGCATTTAATAACTCTTGTTGATGAAGTATGTCTTGACGTTCATAAAAAGACATTTCAAGCTGTGCCTCTGTAAACTATTCTAAAAAATTTACTTGACAAGCAAAGCCAAAATATTCACACATGGAATGCTTTTGCCATCAGTTCTGTTGAAACTACGCATAGGCTTTGTCTATGACACCAGGCTTTGTCTGTTTGTTCTGAGATCTAACATGAGTTTGGACACAATCTGAGGAATATTCAACAGACAATTATGTCGTTGCTGTGACTGTGAGAATTTCTTAATTCAAAACAAAAGCTTTCCAGCCAAAACCGGTGATGTTGGCAGCCAATAAAAATGAAAATATTTTGAAATGTAAAATAAGACAGAGCTAGAAATGTGAAAAACAATAATTATACAAGAGTATCTTTTTTGAAAAACTAACTGATATATCACATATTAATGCACCACTGTTAGAAAAGCAGCAAAAAAGAAAAGGTAATATATTAAAACTTTCTATAGATTCTTTGTAATGTACAAATGAGTAAAGCTTTTCAAATACATTTATTTTTCTCTAAATTAAAAATATTTTCAGATTTCTCTACTGCTCTTAAAACTATGAAGCTGCATGTACAGTTGAAGTGAGAATTATTAACCCTCCTGATTTCTGTTTAACTGAGAGCAGATTTTTTCAACACATTTCTAAACATAATTGTTTTAATACCTTATTTCTAATAACTGATTTATTTTATCTTTGTCATGATGACAGTAAATAATTTGACTAGATATTTATCAAGACACTTCTGTAAAATTGACATTTAAAGTCTTAACTAGGTTAATTAGGTTAACTATGCAGGTTAGGGTAAATAGGCAAGTTATTGTATAACAATGGTTTGTTTTGTAGACTATCGAGAAAAAAAAATGCTTAAAGGGGCTAATAATTTTGACCCTAAAATGGCTTTATTCTAGACAAAATAAAATAAATAAAACTTTCTTCAGAGGAAAAAATTGTATCAGACATACTGTGAAAATGTCCTTGCTATGTTAAACATCATTTGGGAAATATTTGAAAGGAGAAATATTCAAAGGGGGTTTAATATTCTGATTTTAATGGTATAATATTTGATACACGAGTTTCTAAGACCTATATAATATCCACTTGAGCAATACTTTTTTTAACGATTTGATATACAAGTATGTCAGGTAAAAACAAAGAGAAAAACTGCTTGAAATGTTCTCTGTTGTCAACAATGTTATGGTCAATGAGATTAAATTTTTTTCTTCTTTTTTAAATATTTCCCAAATTATGTTCAACTGATCAAGGAAATTTTCACAGTATGACTGATAATATTTTTTCTCCCGGAGAAAGTCTTATTTCAGCTAGAATAAAAGCAGTTTTTAATAAAAAAAATTAAAAAAAATAATTTTAAGGTCAAAGCCTAAGGTTAAGCCTCTTTAAGCTATATTTTTTAGTCCACAGAACAAACCATCATTATACAATAAATTGCCTAATTACCCTAACCTGTCTATAGTTAACCTAATTAACCTAGTTAAGCCTTTAAATGTCACTTTAAGCTGTACAGAAGTGTATTAAAATATCTAGTAAAATATTATTTACTGTCATCAAGGCAAAGATAAAAGTTATTAGAGAGGAGTTATTTAAACTATTATGTTTAGAAATGTGTTGAAAAAAAATCTGCTCTCCGTTAAACAGAAATTGGGGAAAAAAATAAACAGGGAGGCTAATAATTCTGACTTCAACTGTACACGACAAATTTATTTATTTTATTTTGCTGGTTAAATAAACATCTCAGTTCCAGAAAATTAGAATTTTCTGCCTATTCTGTGATATGTCAGGTCCTGCAGGTTTAATATTACTTCAGTTTTCAGACACATTTGGATTTCTTAGTTCTGCTCTAACCTTAAGGATTGTCTAAGTATACAGTCAAATTACAGATGACGGACACACAGCGATATAGTCTTTGTATTTAAAGCAACAAATGTCACAACAGTTGAAACTCCAGTGATTGTACGAATCCTTCAACCCATAGGAGTTAATTTTCCTTGCACTAATCATGTTCTTAAATAAAATAACATTCACATTCTGTCAGAATCCCATGGCAATTAATGTATATTTAGATTACATTAACAACTGTTCTACTGGTAAAGCTCATGGTACAAGGCTAGCTGAATTGACAGTTCAATTGGAAATCCCAGCATGATCGGTCTAATGACTGACAAAAAAGGGAAAAAAAAGAATATTACAACTCTTTGTTGGAACTCTGTGTTTTCTAATAACCTCCAATCAATTGGAAATTGATTGCTTAATAACCATTTATTCAAGCGCATAGTAAATAACATTTTTAGAACTGTAAAATAAGGTCCTAATAATTACCCACTGCCATATTCTCTCAACTAATCGGTGCGAATTTATGCCCTAATTCAATATGCCCTTTTGTTCTAACCAGCAAAATGAGGACTGAAATGGATGTGCTTATTAGCTCTGGCTTCTGCCGTAAGCGTTTATTACTTTAATAATTTTATCTAGCAAATAATCAGCCAGTGAAATAGCTTTATCTAATGGACTGTTCTGGTTGCATGGCTTCTTCAGCTTTTGCGTGTGGCACGCTCAACCTCTCCCCCACTGAAAAAGTGCTGCTTTAGCTCCAAATCGCAGCTTGTCCAATCAAACCTGCTCTGTGCAGCCTGCGGGTATTACATTTCCAACACCATTACTCTAACGAATGAATACACATGCACTTCGATTACAAACACACGCTCATTCACGTTAAAATCTCCTGGACAATATACATTTGCAGCCCATCTCCTTCCCGGTTGGATACACGGAGTGATAATAGCCGCCACCTTTAAAAGTCATGCTCCAAGGCTTAATCTTTACGAGCAGTAAGTGGCTACATGTCCTACAAATGCGCCGAGGTGATTTTTATCTTGGAGAAGAATGCCACTTGTGTTCAGGTGGTAAAGTAGTTACAGAGACTGGAATTACATGGTGAAACAATCCTCAGCTCTGTGTCTGTGCTTCTCCACTCACCGTGACACAGTGGCAAAGCCTGTCACTGGAGCCATTTAATCAATGCGTTTTAAATACATCCAAACGTTTAATGATTCATGACTACATGCCACATCATACATCATATAGCTAATGCACCGTCTATTATATATCCTATTACTGTGAACATGATAGTTCAGCTAAAAATGAAAAGTGTCATTATTTACTCGCTCAAACATGTGTTGCTTTTCCCCCCCTCTTTCTGAAACACAAAACCTGTTTGAGTAAATAACGACAGAATATTTCGTTTTCTGATTAACTAACAGTTAAACGATTCAAAAGATACATGTTATTTTTACATAACAAGTGACATTTTGCAAATGAGAGCCTCTATAATGCAATGCACAAAGGAGCTGATAATTTCTTTTCCATCCACCTAGCAAAAAAGTGCGGATGCTAAAATAAATGTTTCACCGTTCTTCCTATCAAGTGGATGATTGATGTTGCCTCATTTCTGTTGGTGACCGAGTTAATACGCAACATAAATAAAGCTTGAAAACAGCTCCAGTCCACATTTGCTCAACTAAATAAACACATCAGCACAATCTGTCAAGTCTTCAAATAGTCATCATGGTCGACTTGCCAAAAAGGGCTGGAAGCGCGGGGCCTTTTTTTTGCCGAGTATCGGGCGTGCTTCTTTAGGAAGTGTTCAAACATGGCACCTCTCTATCTCCATTCACACCCTCTCCTCCTCATCACCTGAACTGTCTGATGCCTGTCAATCTGGAGCCGTGGGAGGATATGAAAGACGGCTTTGAGTTGTGGTGGCGTTGATGGGGAAGGGATGGAGAATAGCACACCAGTGGTGCCAGCAAGAGAAATGGTGCGGATTCCTCATTCCTCCCCATCAGCACCCAGGGCACTGTGAGGCTCTTTTTAAAAGAGCAGATTGACTCCCTCTGCCCCCCTCTTGAATGAAACCCCAACCCTGAGCAGATGTCAGAGATGGGAGCCAGAGACGGGCCGCTGAGCCGGCCACGAGGTGTGAGGCTTTGTGACAGGTCCGCTGCTAAAGGACCAGACACAGCGGGGTTTTTAGCACATCCATTGGATATCTGAAGTCCCTCAGAAATGGATGGAAGGGCCATCGGGGGGTGGGAGCGGGGGGTGTTTCATTGTGAGAACCCCACCGGCTTCATTTAGCCAATGTTTACAGATGTATCTCGGGCCGCAGGAGAGCAGTTCAGCATCATGTCAAAACTACGATCGGTTTTCAGAATTGGCACCGCTGCGACGGAGGAACAGAGAGTCGCTTGGAGGTTAAGAAAACGATCCGTTTCCAAACGGATGAAGGCTAACCTAAAAGACTGATGCTTAATGTCTGTAATCCTGCGAATAAACAAACCTCACCAAGCGTCCCCTTCTGCACAGAAACGTCGTCTCACGTATCCCTAAGAAAGGAAAGAATTTGTTCAATTAGTCGCTGTGTTGACCACAAGCGAAGCCCTTAATGCGAGCATGTGTGTCTCCACAGAGCTGGTGGGCGAATTACAAGCAGAAAACATTTCAACATGGCACTCCGTTTTACCAACTGATGGCAGGAACAGAATGTCTGTTATCATTTATGTATTCACGGTTGATTCTGTGAACGTTAGGGCTGAGAGCAAACGATGCACTGTGCAGTGGCTGTGTGTACTAACCGAGTGGGATACTGATGATCATTTGCTTTGATATCAGAGTTTACTAATCACTCGAGGTGATGGGACTCGGAATTATTTCACTCCATCTGGAGTTCAGTAACAGCAGATTTCGCATGCTAGTATTACTATCTTTAAGGAACAGTATGGATCTTTGTGAATGTGTGTGTGTGTTCCTCGTGGAATAACGCACCCCCTGAGGTGCTCCATCTCAGACAATACCTATCCATATCCCTTTTCTGGCGCATGTAGAGGCCCAGATGGTTTAGTATTCACTTCTCTGCCAAGCAGATGGACCTGCAATGTACTTCAATGGTCTCAATTATATATGCACACAACTACCGAGGAGGAAACCATAACCAGAGAAGTTTAGGACCATGATTTCTCATATTGGCCACCCACCAAGCTTGTAGACCTCAGTGATGTCAATGTGTTCGAATGTTATGTGTAATTAATAGAAAAATGTACATCCCACAGGTGCTGCTTTTCTTCATTGAAACGACACAAAAAAACATTTGCTGTGGTAGTTGCCAACAGATTCATTTTTTTATTTCAAGAATGATAAATAGGATAGTACTAATACGACCACAAAAAAATCCATCTGAGTGTTACTGAGGAAAAAAAAGTGAAATCTCCAACCTAATAAAGCTGAAATGCTGTTAACTCATCAACACAAAAATGCTTGCTGTGGTATTCACAGCCGTTACATTGCAGAATGTTCCACATTTTGGACTCGATCTGGCCTTGTGGACATAATAGAGGCTATCTATGTTGCTGTTATGTTTGGTTCTCAGTATCTTCAAGTGCAAACACTGGCCAAACTGATGTAAACACTTTCTGTTTTAATAGAGACTGGTCAGGCACAGTTTAATTGGCCACTGTTGATGGACAAACCCCAAACGGAGAAACCTGAGAGACATGGAGAGGATTTTTTTCCCTCTCATAGTCAGACAGTGTGAATGTCTGCCTAATTGTTGAGGCAAATCTCTCCTCTAGAATGAATGAAATAGATTAAACAGATTTTATAAAAGATATTTTACATTATATAATTTGTCAATTACACTGAAGTCATATTTAGATTAGAACATCATAAGATCAAACATATATTTATATTTTTTTCTGATGTGAAATTGTATTATAAAGTATGTGCATCCATTAACTGAGCAGTTGAAATGTTTAAATAAGCTTAGTAATGAAACCATGTCATGTTAAAAACCACAGGCAGAATTATCCAGCACCGCCAGCCAATCCAAATAAGTGTTAGCATTGCTACTTATTGTTACACTTGTGTAGACACGTCAAGGCTTGTTTTCTCCATGCATTGAAATTTCACAGTTAAAACCTGTCAAATGGAACCTCAGTATTTTTGGTTAAACAAATTCTCAGATGTGCGTCACTTAGACAACACATAGTTTTCTGCTGAAGCCAGCTGCATTACACTTTATGTTTGGAATAAATGTGGTCTATAGAGTTGTCTCAGCTGTCAGCGACATATAGCTACTGTATATAATATTATATCATTCTTTTAGGTGCTGGAGTTGAGCAGATTCCCGAAGGCAGCTTTGGTTCGGGCTGCAATTGCAAACAGTTGACGGGTCAGTGGACTCTCTGCACTAACCTCTTGAAGGCAGGCATCAGCCACTGTGTAATTAGATGGCTGTAATTACCACTATGTCATTTCAAATGTCCAGCATTCCTGCATTATAATCAAAAAGCAACAAACACCCGAAGCCACCTGGAGGGGTCAGTGCACATTTACTAAAAAGGGAAGAACTTCTTCAAATGACAAATGAAATGTTTTCTAGACTTTGACTAGTTATTCTTGTTATTCCCCAGCATGATGGCATGGGAACAATTTTTTTTGGTTTAATGCCAGCGAGAGTTTAGCAAATCTACTGTGACAATTTACACCAAATGTAAAAGGATAGTTCACCCAAAATTAAAATCTGCTGTTAATATGCTTATCCTTCTAGATGTATCTTATTAGATGTCAGTAAAACATTTAAGAAGTTTTTGAAACTGTGTCTGTGGTGATTCACAAATTTAAAGTTAACTGATATGACACTTTAAGAGAAACAAAACAAAACAAATGAACACCCATGGCACCTGATGACTCATTAATGTTTTATAAATTAAAATGATTGGTCTCAATATAAACCTCACATAATATTTTAAAAATAAAAATCCATTATCCAGGAAAAGAACAATTGCTATTTTGATGAATAATAAACACATTATTTTAAAAGTAATCCATGTGTTAAGTCTAACTTCATGCAAAGCAGCTTCCGGATTCAATCGCTCTATCAAACTGTATTGGAAGGCTCAACAAATGGTAATAATAAAAGTTGACAAAGCAATGTAATACTTTCATGATCATAATCATAATATATATAACCATGCCTAATATCAGATGGCCAAAAAGTGATTCGTTTTTTTATAAATTGTTTAAATATTGATGTCTGTAATGCAGCAAGTCCAGATATTGTTGTGTACACCAAATAAGATTACTAAAAAAGGGGTGGCGCAGTATGTATTGCTGTCGCCTCACAGCAAGAAGGTCGCTGGTTCGAGCCTCGGCTGGATCAGTTGGCGTTTCTGTGTGGAGTTTGCATGTTCTCCCTGAGTTCCCATGGGTTTCCTCCGGGTGCTCCGGTTTCCCTCACAGGCCAAAGATATGCAGCACAGGTGAATTGGGTAGGCTAAATTGTCCGTAGTGTTTGAGTGTGAATGAAAGTGTATGGATGTTTCCCGGAGACGGGTAGCAGCTGGAAGGGCATCCGCTGCGTAAAACATGTGATGATAAGTTGGCAGTTCATTCTGCTGTGGCGTCCCTTGATTAATAAAGGGACTAAGCCGAAAAGAAAATGAATGAAAGAATGAATTACTAAAAAGGGCTCATAAACAAATATTTTCTCAATTCAACCGAGTAGCGGCTTGAACCCAAAAACAGTATTCCATATGTCACGACTTAACGGATAAGTGGATAATGTTGTAGATAAAGTCGTTTCCTATGCACAAACTGATCATCAGCAGGCACGGGATGACAACCGTTTGCAAGGTATACTGCGGTTTGGAAAAGTCAAGGTTTTAAAACCGCGAAAATTTTCTGCGTTACCCTTCCTAAGGTATATGTATGTTTTTTTATTTACTTTTTTGTTTCGTTTTTTAGGAAAACAGTGTCTCCAGTAGTAAAGATATCCAAAGATATTGTATTAAATTGTAATGAAATCAATGTTTTTGAAACTAATGAAGACTGCAAAAGTCAATGATTCATTTGAATTATTCAGCCTGACAGTTTACTGTTCCAAAATATTATGATTGTTTCTCAAAATTAAATATATTGTGTTCAATAGGGAGAAAAGGTTTTAGTTTTTTTACTCAGACATTTAAAAAGAGCATATTTTAGAGCTGTATTCACAATACCGTCAAACCGTGATTTTTTTATCCAAGGTTATCATACAGCCAGAATCTTATACCATGCCTAATCATCACTGTACAAATATTCTTTTTATTTTGTCTTTGTTTTTGTTTTTTTACTATCAAAGTGCCAGTAGCTATTGACTTGCATTTTTTAAAATCAGATATCTGTTGTAACCCAGATAACAAACAGATGTCGATTCAGTGTCTATTTTTGGTTGTAGGTCAATCAAATTTCAACACTGAATCAATAATCACTATGTATTCAGTGCATCAGAACAAATTTACATTAAAAATAAAGCTCCGATTCAATGTGGAAATGAGGTAGGCTTCTTAAAATATACCCCAAGTTATCTGGTTAAAAGCATAATTTTGGTTCTATGTAGAAAGTTAGTTGAAGAAATTCTGATTGGGCTCAGGAGTTTTGTTCATATATCTTTTGAACTGCAATAGATAGTTGGCAACAGTAATCTGAGTCGGACGCAAGCACATTAGTTAATGATTTCTATATATTATTTAATGTTAAATGTGACTTTGTAATTGTAAGGTTTTGCAACAGAAAGCATACTTTTCTGCTTTTTAATTTTAACTTACCTTCCTGTTTGTCCATCATGCAGTATATATTCTTGGTTTCAGCAAAAAATCCTTTAGAAAAGAAAAAAAAGAAAAAAAAGGTGAGGGTGAGTAAAGTCAATCTACAGCAATTGATCTCTAGCATGACAAAAACTGTTTAATATCCCATGACCCTATATTGACACTTACTACTGAGATTTTGATAAAGTAATATTATTATTATTGCATTATTATTATTAAATTATTATTATTTTATTCGTAATTGAATTGGTTTAGCAGCCTATGACTAAAGTGAGGAAAAGTTTATATTCACACATTTGTACTTTCTTCTTAATAATATAAATTAATATCAGAAATCATATTAGAATTCAATGACTATCACAGTTCAACATTGTTCAGTCAAATAAATAGTGCTGTTTTGAAGTCATATTTAGCTACATGTAATTTCAGAGCAAATATTAAAAAAGTACCATATAGGGAGCATGTCACAAGTCGTCACTGAATCAATAATAACTAAGTTACCGTTATTAGACTATAATGATTTTTACAACTAATTAATAATCACAATCAAAAATTATTTCTTGCAGGGGAACCAAATTAATCAATTGACAAAAATATGATTGAGGAATTAATCTTTCTTTCTGTATTGTTTAAGTTTATAGCGAACGTTTGTCTCGTCATTATTGGGGTTTGTACTTTCTTAACATTAGCGCCACTTTATGACATGGCTTGTCAACACTGACTGAAGCAAAAGCTGTTAAGTTTCGTCTCGTGCAGCGTTTTACTTCCTGTTTAACGTTAGGCCTACATGATCAACTCGAGGTAAAAGCTCTTCATAACTCAAAAATTTAAATCTGGACCCGGTCTCTACCATGTCTAAAATACTTAAAATAATATAGGTATACGGATTAATTAACCGCACGTGTTTTTTAAGGATGACGATGATATCAACACACTCTAGTGCGCGCTATTTTTGAAGCTTACCTGTTGGTCGTTTGTCATTCAGTCTCTTGATAGGATTAATCGTCGTCCTGAAATGGCGTCAACTTAGCTCAACTTGTTGAAATGTGGACCCCCAAGACTATTACATTCGACTCAGCTTCTTTTTAGGGGAATATGAAGTCCAGTGTCAACAACAAAATCAACTGCGACTTTCAGGAAGCTTCCATGGCTGTGAAAGGTAGGAGAAAGCGCTTCCTCGTTAGATTCGAGCAATTCCATGCAAATGTCAACCTTGCCATGAGAAACATTAAATTTTCACCAAAATATGGAAACCGTTTCTACCTTTTTTATGTAGGCTTGTATTTTACAGTACTTTAGAAATACTCAAAAATGTCTCTGTCAATGTTTTCAAGCTTGTATTTGTTTTACCAAAGTCACGCAAGTGGCAATTTCACATCAGTCACATCCATAACGCAGAAATGTCACATCAGTAACGACACTTTTTCCTCATAAATGCTAAAATCTCAAATAAAATAAAGTCAATCATTTTTATTCTATAGAGAGACATATTTTATCCTTTTATTTAGCATTGTTTTTTTTTTTTTTTTTTTTTTTGGGCTGTGCAGTTTAATTTACAGAATTTCTACAAAATATGTTGTAAACTGTAAACTCGCAGACTTTTTTGGTCACATCCATAACGCATATTTATTTTCCTCATTTGAAGTACTAAACATGTTTACAGATTGATATTTTTCTGATCCCTTAACTCTGTGGTCAGTTGTTCTGGAAAATATAAACAGATGTTTCAATGTAATGTTAATGCGTACTTTCCATGTGAAATTATGTCTTGAGTTTTTTCTGCAAATGTCATATTCATAACGCTGGAATTGCTCATTTACATAAAGGTTATAAATGATGGGGAATTATTTTTGTTGTTATTATTGTTTTTTTTTTTTTTAAAGTTTTTACTGTGTCTTTTGTCTAAAAAATGCCATGTAATACAACCATAGGCCTGTAGCCAGGGGGGTTTGGGTGGTTTGGGTGGTTTGACAGACCCACCCCCCACTAACAAAGTTCTGAATTTGCCCCCTATATAAGCTCATTTGTCCTATTTTGTACAGTATGCCATTATACATTGTGAAAATAACTGATAGAAGATGGCTTTAAGACAAATATAAATAATAATTATTCAAATTTACAAATTCTTACTGGGGAAATGAGCTGGCCAAAGTGTAATTTACCTACTGGCTATGTTTTTAATATAGTTTTTATTAGAGTCCCAATATTTTTAATAGAGTCCCAATATTTTTAATGATGTTGTTTTATATTTTTTTATTTAATTAAATAAAAAACTTTTGCAATCTTTTTTTATTCTTTTATTTATTTTATTTATTTTATTATTTTATTTAATATCTTCTAAATATATGTTCTATATGTTTTAAAAAATTTTTATAAAATTGTAATAACTTACAATTTAATCGCACATTTCTAAATAAACACTTTGTGGTAAAATAATATGTTAAGCACATTAACAAAAATGTAGGAAATATTTTTGTGGTTATAATCACCATCCAACAAACAAATGTTTTAGTGCTTAAAAAGTCACTAAAATGCAGTATTTGGACCTCATAATTTAATAGAAATTGAGGCGAATAACTGCAAAATTTTCTAATTTTTGAAAAAAAAAAAAAAGATAAACAACCACTCCCTTTAATAGGCTGGCTATAGGCCTGAACCGACAACTTTAAATTTAGTCCCAACTGTTTTTCAGTATTGCCACATATCTAAATAGGCTATGGCCGCATAATTAGCATCAACCATTTTCTGTGTAACATAAATATGACATTTTAAAAAGTAGATATATTATTACAAGACAAAACATCAAGGCATATTTTTCTCAACTGTGAGCATAAGCTTTGAATCCGAAAGCAAGCTGCGCCTCAGACATTCATATGGCTGCATAGCTTGCCTTTACGTCTGCACCCTTTTCACAAGTGCTTTGTGAATGAACTCCTGTGTCTGATTCCAGCTATGACTTCCTCGTCAAGCGTCTGCTTCAGCACACACATCAGCACCCTGCTGTACCATTGTGGCCTGTATTCTCATTTCCACTCTGGGCATTCCATCTACATTTGGGCCATTACAATGGTGGCCCAGCATGTTTTCTTCCCAATTCAGCTTAGCCTCTTCAGACTCTTCCATTCCTGTCCTTACATATTTTCTTTGAAATGACATATCATAGTTATTTACAGTTATTTTATGGAATCACGTACCCAGCGAGGTCCATAAGGACTACTTTCCCAAGATGTTTTAGACCATTCACCAGATGTATGTGTCTGCGTAAATGGCAGAATGACATAAATCATTTTTTTGGAAAGTATTGCTTGCTATTAAGCACACATCTAAAGTTTTATAAGTCACGTTAAAGTGACTATTACTGAATTTTTTTTCCACGTTTGAGTGAAGAGAGATGTAAATTTCATAGCTTACCATTAGAACCTAGTTCTCGAGATGGGTTTGAATGGATCTTCAGGTATTCATGGTCTAAGACAGAGCTGCTGCCATGCATGCAGTTCAATGGCAGCCATGGAGTGGGACTCTGTGGGACTTAGCAGCAGGAACAACACACCAGGCCCTCAGATAATGGACTCGCTGAATGTCTACCATCTGGTGTTTGTTTAATACACAGAGAAGGTCAAACGGCCAGCGATCCTTTTCTACTCTCCTGCATTCACTTCTTAGATTGGGGAAATCATTGATTTTACCCCTCTACCGGATGATCTTTGTGTGTTGGAGCTCAGTATGACAATGACAACAAGCTTATTGCTTAAAACAGCACTCTGTAGGACTGAAACAACCTGAATTCAGCTTGGCAAGTGAATGCTCAGTGGTGTGTCTTTGCTTTGATTGAGGCCCCCAGACACAAATTCACTCGCGTCTTCATACATTCGGGAAGGCTCGAATTATTGGACTTTCATTTGCTTTGATCTCCCTTGCTTATCCGGGGTGGTTGGGTGCTTTACGGCTCGGCGGTTACACTCTCGTTGAAATTCATCCGTTATATTACCCTTACCAGGCATTCCTTATGCTGTTTTATTGCGAATCAGTAGGTAAATCTACACAGCCGTTGGCTTTCCATGACATCTTATAGGGCCTTGTGGTTTTGAAAGAGTGAATGGAAGCTCATTGCCTCTTTCAGTTTTATTCATGAGGCGCTCGGTTGCATCATGTACCCAGGCGCGTTTGGCGGTGTCCTCATCGGTGGAAGTTACACATGCTAATGATCTCTTAAGTGCTAGACTGGAGAGTAAACCATGACTAACTGCAGAGCTGAGAGAGAACGGGACACGTGCGCAGTCTCATTTGGCAACAAGGCAGGCTTTCCTCTCAAATGTGAGGCAACTAAATACACTTAATTGAGAGTGAGTGGACATAGAGGACAAGGGTGAGGAATACAAGCTGTAACTTGGATTTACTTGATTACCAAAACAAATTTAAGGACTGTACGCTTTACAGTTGTTAATGAGATACTTCATTTCATGCTAATGAGCTCGAAATGTATTGTTACAACAGAAAATAGAAATGGAAATGGAATGTCTTTTGTTATGGATTAAATTAATCCTTTTATGTAGAACATCCTTATTTGGTGGCTGCATCAGATCGGAGTATGTGTTGTGTTTTGACATTAAACAACTTTAGAGAAAGCATGCATAAAATCCCCTTAAATTTTTGGTGACTTGCTAGAAAATTAAAGAAGATTTTTAACTAAAACTGAGTTCTTGGTGATTCTTTGAGAGTAACACTATGCAAGAAACTGTACATTATTTACAACATCATTAATTACCTTTTATTCAGTCATGCGAGCTTCTTGTAATTACATATGATGATGTATGCATGGGTACAAGTTCACATAGCAACTAACGCTGTTTGTTTACAGAGGAGTTGGTTTTAAACAAACAGTGTCATTAGCACCCCTCCAGATTGCTGTGAGTTTTTACTTTATTTGTTGTGAAACCATGTTAATTTTTTTAAGGACTCACTCTTCATATAGTTTTTTTATTTACTCACTTTCAGGCACACACATCAACGTCCATAATGAATTGCACACACCAATGCAGCAGTAGGAACACCCGTGCTACTGTAGTTCAGGTAGACCAAAACACAGAAGGATCGGTCCAATGTCAAAATTAGGCCGCTATCTTTAAGCCGATAGATTACGTAATTGTACAGAACTGCCTGCCTCGCCCAAAGTATATTTATTTTAGTGAAATATGTTTATTTTAGTAAAATATAGTTATTTTACTTGTTTGTTAAATAAATCCCATTTTGTTATTTAACATATTCTCTTTTTTTTGTCAAGTTGCATGTTAATTTGCTATGTGAAAAAAAGGAAACAATTTATTGTTGGCATGCTGATTTATGTGAAATCGTGAATATATCTATATAATCACCTTGCAATTGCAATTATTACTTTTTTGCTTTGAGTAGGCGGCTCAGTTCAGTAGATCAGTTCAAACTTTTATAAAGTTTTTTAAAAAAATCAGTTAACTGTATAAAAATACAACATTTTGACATTTTTATCGGCTATAGTACATCGATTATCAGCCTCCAACTCTTCACAGTTATCGGTTATTGATATCGGCCCAAAAATCCATATCAGTGCATGCCTACAGAATAGCTCTATTTGAAAATAATTAATACATTTATATTGATCAGAAGGATTTTGTAAAGGCGTGCATCTGCAGAAAATATAATAAACTAATTACCAGAATGGATAAATAAAGAACAGCAATTATATAAATAAAGGAGTCTAACAGTATTCAGGTACAGAAATGAAATAATCAAATGCACAATAAAGTTGTATAGTCTTCATTATATAAATAATGAAACCAAAAATTTTTGTTAAAGCTACAAAAGTTTTACAAAATAATTCCCTGTGTCCTAGTTGCTTTAAACTTGCTTAAAATGCATAGTCACTGGTCTTAAAAACAAAAGCAACTAATACATTTTCAATTCATTATAGTGAAACTCAAAATGACTCCACAATTTTCATGTGTTCTAATCTGTTGAACCTGGTCAACTACATTGTAGATCCTGTAATGTGTGAATATTGCAGATTCACACATTGCGATGTCAATACTAAAATGGTATATTGTGCAGCCCTAATTTGCATCCAGGGGTCTGTTTTTTGTACCTTATTTAAATGATCTAAGATGATTTGACAGATCCTGGATCTTTTAATCTAGCAGTCTGTTGAATAGCTGAAGGATGACGCGGATGTAAGTTAAGAGCCGGGGAAGAGCGTTAAGGAGTCGCGGAACAAAGTGAAAGTGAACAGAGGACGGGGGAGGAGGGCGGGTTAGTAGGGGGATCAGTAAAATTAAGCCCTGCCTATATCTATTTACGTTTCTCAATCAGCATAAGTAATAACTGGCTGTTTAAATAAATTTTTGCATCAAAAAGTATTTTGATATCGGTAAAGGTGACGGCAACTTTAGCAAAGCATCAAATCACTGGCATATTAGCTGTCAAAACATGTGCATGACTGCATAATTTATTATTCCTTTAAAAAAAAATAACAACAGTCGAATATTGTGCATGTTTATTATTATGCACAAATTGTACTAAAGCTGGGACCCCGAAAATAGTACTCATCTGTATCTAAAAAGTCCATGTTAATGAATGCTCTATCTATCTATCTATATATATATATATATATATATATATATATATATATATATATATATATATATATATATATATATATATATATATATATATATATATATATATGTAGGGCGAGTGGCAGTGGCGCAGTAGGTAGTGCTGTCGCCTCACAGCAAGAAGGTTGCTGGGTCGAACTTCGGCTCAGTTGGTGTTTCTGTGTGGAGTTTGCATGCACTCCCTGCCTTCACGTGGGTTTCCTCCGGGTGCTCCGGTTTCCCCCACAGTCCAAAGACATGCAGTACAGGGGAATTGGGTTTTATTGGGTTTTTTACAGGTATTTATTTAAATTGTCCGTAGTGTATAAGAGTGTGTGTGAATGTGTGTGTGAATGTTTTCCAGAGATGGGTTGCGGCTGGAAGGGCATCCGCTGCGAAAAAACTTGCTGAATAAGTTGATGGTTCATTCCGCTGTGGCGACCTCGGATTAATAAAGGGACTAAGCCGAAAAGAAAATGAATTTATTTATATATATATATATCATTTGGTACGTATTTTAAGTATTGCCTTTGCTTGAAATGACTCAATCTAAACCAGTTTATATGAAATAAGCCTGCTTCCGAGCACGTTTGAGCTGCCAGACCTTTTGCTATAACAACAACTCTCGGATGAGTTTTGAAGAATGAAATGATCCTGGATCATGTCAAATCATCAATAACCAAATCCAGCTAATTGATTAATCCATCAGAATCGACATGAGATTAGATTTCTCAGACTATTCCCAAAAAACAATAGATCATTAGCTTTAAAAACGTTACAGAGGATATCTGATGATGTCACACAAACTTGGCAGATTTTGGTTGGGATTAAAATCACAAAGCATAACTTTTCCTAATGACTGTTTAGTAGAACTAAAGTTAAATGCAATATAGAGGTGTTTTACATACTAATTCTTTACCTTTTTAAGACCTCAATACATTGTCTATAGCCTTGTGTATTTATTATGGCATTACGATGAGTACATTAGCAGCACATTTCTTTCTTTTGCTTTTTATTCCTTTAATAGAAGGATGACATAAAGATGAAAAACAGGTCGTCTCCTCACATGAGAAAGCAGTCTGTAATGCCCTAAGCTGCCCCATAGCACAGGCCTCCTCAGGAGGGAAACAATGCAGCTCATTAGGATGGGCAGGGCTTCTCAGAAGCACACAATGCTTACAACCTCCACAAGCAGGAAACAACTTTGAGCCCAGTCCCAGGAGGTCAGTAGCAAAAGTGGCAAAATCATTTAAATCTCCTTAATGAACTGTTAATAGGTCAGGTGTCTGTTTGTGCCTAGTCTGAGCCTCTGCCTCCCCCTTGAGTTCCTCAGTCAGTCTGCCAGTCAGGAAGTGGGGGAACCAGGTCAAGAGGTTGCACTTAAACCCGTTACCATGGAAATAAATGCTTGTTTATTCATGTAGCTGAGTAAACGACAGTATCACACATGGTTTTATCTCTTATGCAACAAATGTGAACTGATAGCTTTAAGCATCTTATGAATCTAAGTGAAATCCAGCGCATGATTTGTGTCCATATGTTTGGCACTACCGAGCCGTTCATGCCGTACATGTCGCAGATCGTGACTGTGTTTAGTAATTTGCTTGTTGTGGTCATACTTTACTTTTCTTACTAATTAGCAGGTCAAATTCTCAGTGGCAAAGTGAAATAGCACTTTGAATCGATTAGTGTTGTGCATTGCAAGGCCAGCCCAATCAGAGGCCACTGTGATAGTATTATTATTATTATTTTATTTATTTATCATTTTTGCCAGAAAAGTTCCAAGTCTTTAACTTATATGGTATTAATTATAGTATTGTGTGAAATTCAAATGAAGCCTTCTGGGGATTTCATTATTTAATCAAGCAAGTTCTGTCTAGAATCTTTGGACTGTTTTCCGCAAAGCTTTTTCACATTCACTAGTATTGAGCTAATGAAACTCTTGCTGCTGTATTTTGTGTCCTGGGATCTAGCACATATTTCCCAAATGCACTGATTTCATAAGTATAACTACCACTTGTTCGTAAGATTGATTCAGAAGCATGTTTTATCCATTCCTTCTTTCTGTTTTTCCTTCTGTTTTTTTTTTTTTTTTGGCACACTAAATGTAAAGCAAAGTAAATGTATATTGGCATATTATTCAGAATGTATAAAAATATAGCAATATAGTACAAAGTAAGTATGTTTTAGAGACTCAAAAGGCATTGTTTGAGAATTATCCGTGTTCATTTTTTAACAACTGGGGTTCAAAATGTGAATGGGCAAACAAAAATTAAGATATCAGCCGAAGAGGTTTTCAAGCTCTGGTTCAATTAATTATTCAAAGACTTTAACATTTTTACAATATGCCAGAAGGAACCATTAGCCCTTTTTAAAGTATTTTTTAATTTCAATTTGCGCTGCGGAAACATTTTGATGAATTTGATGAGGGCTGGGGATTTAATGTTGTCCCACTGGGAGGAATTATTTGATTCTAAAAAGACACATCATAATGGAAAACGTGGAATGAAGGAGATTGCAATAGATTGCTGTAATTCAGACTCTTTGGCAACGTCTTAAATCGTTGCTAGCTCCAATCCCAACCTTCAAAGAAACGCTTGACTACAGTGAGAACCACTGTACCACTTTTCACCACAGGTAGCGATATAATGCAGCCAATGATTAATTTTAATTAAACACATTTTGGAAAATGATATTGAATGTTTGAACCCCTGGTGCTTTAATTACTTTATTGCCTCTCAGCTCTAACTCTGAAATGCTTTGGCTGGATGACATACTGGAATATATCCTAAAAAAAAAAAACTCACAGCTGGCATGCAGAGAGCTTCTTCTGATTTCTATAGTGCATTTGCTATAAGGGTGATACAATCTAAGTATGTTGAAAATTAATACCACTATGAATGCTAATTTGCTCACAGCCTAAGAGCTATTTTAAATTAGCTGTGAAATTAAAGAGAACATCATACTGTTGACGTACAGCTGATGTTATTCCTTTTATTGTCGAGTAATTGCAACCTGGTGATGTAAGGAGGCTTCTTGACCTTACAAGGTTTATCATGCCTCTGCTCCTATTACAGCCAGAGAAAGTGACACATCCTGAATATATTTGGGTTAAAGATTTACTCTCCCACAAGTAGCTCCAAACCTTATATTTTCCTTTTTCGGTTGAATACAAAATGTTCAAAACCTGTAACCTGAATAACAAATACTAAAATCAATGGTTACAACTTGTTTCCAAATTGTTGTTATTGTTGAAACTTTGTGATTGAGGTAAGGTTGAGTAAATGAAGACAGAATGTTCAGTTTTTGGTGAACTATCTCTTTAAGATGCACCTGAAGTGCGGATAAGGAGGGTCAGAGTGGCTAAAGCTTGAGTTTGGTCTTCATGAGCTCTAATGACCTGACAAAAGTCAGGATTATCAGACGTGCAGAGAGACAAATGGCATCTACAAAGCGTTTGGCCTTAAGCCTCTTGAAGATCCTCTACCCAAACAAGGCAATTCCAACAAGCCCTTTACCCATCCTTTGTCTATGGGCAAAGAAGTTGAAACAGTTCAATGGGAGGATTACCCCCACTTGAGCTGTTCTGAGAGAGATGAATTGATAAGTTCCTGTTGAGGTTAAACCAGGTAGGAGAAGCTACGCTTTTGTAGGATAGTCAAAAAGGAAGTAGTTTCACCATGGGGGAGCCGTTTGTAGTCTTTAACTTAGACGTATGTCGGCTAACGACTGTTAAAGATGTCTTCTTAAGAATCAATAGGTCAATCTCAACGAATGATGCATTTATTAAAAAGAAAATCCAAAATGATTTAATGATTGTCACAAAGATATGTATTATCTGGAATCCTGAGTGTTTTTCTTTGTAGCTGGAACAGCATTTTCCTCTTGCACACTGATACACTGGTGTGTATCAAAAGAGATTTCCGTAAACTAAGCCGTGCTGGTCTGAAAAGGCCAGGGGCAATGGAACCAGCAGCTGATAAAATCTTCATACTTGGCTAGAGCTGGAGAGGCAGTGAAGAGTTAGACAGGGAAGGCAATACATCAAACCTGCTCCATGGCTACTGTTAAGAGTATAAATAGACAGGTTCTCATGGTGCCTCCTAAAGCCTTGAAGCCCAATTAGATTGACTTGCTCCGAATACCATAGATGTCATTTACTGCTTTTTTTTTTAAATGTATATTGGCATAACCCAAATATACGATCCACCATACTAAAATGTAAATTCACAAAATGAGATTACGAGAAATATGGTTTAGAGATTTTTTTGCAATAAATTCATAATGAACAATTGAAATAGTACATTCAAAATGGATGTCAGATCAAATTAACTGGATCAAATTAAATAAAACAATCATCATTTTTATACATAGAAAGATTTATAAATTCAATGTAAATGTTTTCAATGATCTGCGTAACAGATTTCATATGCATTTATTCTGACATGTACATAATAACATATTTAAAAGAATATCTGATCCTAATATCTAATGCTGAACGTAATTATATTTTTTATATAAATGGAAATTGTATAATATAAATTATATGCAATTATATAAATGGAAAAAGAGAAAAACAATTAAACAGAATACATTTGAATGTTCTAATAGACAAAAAAAGTATTATAAATGTATTGTTTTGATGCTTGAAAACCTATTTTTGGCTTATTCTTTGACCCATGTATATATTTTATTTAAATCTATATATTTATATCATAGATGTTAACAACATAATGGGCATAAATCTTGTGCTTTAAAATGCAATAATCATTTTTACCATTTATTAAGTTTCTCTTTATTTTGTTATCAGCAGTTTAATCAGCAGTTTTATTTATATTAAATGAACTGAATTTTTGTTTTAATTTATCATTGTCCTTTTAAAATCCACCAGCTAAGTAAAACGATTGAATATTACATATAATATAATATAATATAATATAATATAATATAATATAATATAATATAATATAATATAACATAATACAATATTGTAGTATAATTAATATAATGTTAAAGTAATGTTGAAAGATATCCGTTTTAAAAGCTCATTGATACATTTGCTTAAATGAATACATTTACAAACCTTTAGTAAAATAGTTTAAGCTCAAGATAATATAGACTATCTTGCATTAGCCTATATTCTCTTCGACAGCAAAAGGCATTGACAGAGATTAAATGTATTGATCGGCTTGAACAGCCCTGTCCTTAATAAATACTACGTTATGACGGTGAGGTTCTGTCGGCGTGTTGGCTGATGAAGCCATGCCTCTCAAAGTCGGCAATCAGAGGAAGTTTGGGGGGAAAGATAATCTTTCGCTCCTAGCATCCTCAGAGACGCAGGCCAAGCAATCAGGGGATAGCGGTGATTGCTTGGGTTGCACTTGTGAAATCACAGCCTGCATTGGTCCCAGACCTGAAGGAGATGCTAAAATCGACCTCTTCTAAGTTTCTCTTTTCAAGTAAATACTGATTGGGGCCTCCATACACCAGCTAGCACCTTCCTCTCTTCAGACATCCGGGGGATTCTCGCATACAATCTGTCATAAACAACAATAGGTGTAATTTATTGTACTTGAAATACAAATGTATGGTGACTGATGATGTGGCTTTCCATAGTTCAGCCACGCACGAGGAGCAAAATACAAATACATGAAGCCCTTTTTTTCTTCCTTTTTGATGGAAGATGTATTGAAGCATAAATTAAATCTAAATTTCTCATATTTTACACCATCGCTTCAATGTGAAAAAAGGGGAAAAACATGTAAAGCCTGTTCCATGTGTAGGTGGGAAACTGGCAAGCAGACAAGAAGAAAAGCAAGGACCTGCTCCAAGATGGGTTGCGTTAAGATTTCACACATGCAGAAAAAGCCAATAAACAAATAGCCATCCCTTGATGGCCTGAAATCAGATGCTAAATGAAGTCACTTGGGATGAAGCCGACAAATGTAGCCAAGGCTCAGAGAGCATCTCAGACTCTGTTGTTTTCTTCTGACCCGACCCCCTAAAAAGCCTTTCCCTGTTTCATACTTCTATGATTGAATTCAGTAGGATCATGTATCCCAAAGAAAAGGCAATTAGTAGATGACACTGAAATGGCAAAGGAAACAAGCTTTAAACACGGCAGAAGACAGCTGTCCAGATATTACCAGTCGCCGGAGCAAACTGCACCCGATTAAAGTTTAATGCGGCTTTTAAGCGAGGATTTTGCTTATCAGTGCGATGGGGTCCGAGGGAAAATATTGTTATTGATTCCATCATTTTAGACGTAACTGATCCTTTAAGTAATTTCTCCGGGTTCCTGTGTGTCAGTTTTTAAGTGTCTGCTTGGGTTGGATCACCGAGGCCCAAGTTCATTTAGAATTCAGAGCTTAATGCACAAAGTGTTCCCAGTACGATTTCAGTCACATCTGTTGGAGGATGAGACGTTTACTCCATGGCAGAACCGACCGGCGACAACATTGTCTACAGTTCAAGCTGGGGCAGCTGAATTATGAAAATGAAGTGCTGTTCAGAGGCATCTTAATTGATGGGAGATTCCAGGGGAGAACATTTTAAAATATTGATCCTCTGCCATCTTTAATGTTCAATAAATTTGCGAGTGTTTTTATTACATACGTTTTCGCTTTATACATTCTTTTGTGCCTAGTATTTCATTAGAAAAGATGGTTTTATTAGAAACACAAAGTTAATATTTGGATCAGACTGAGAACATGTTTAACTCTTTTGATTAGCAATAATATGTTACATTCATCAATTTGGCATATAATAATGATTTCTAAAGAATCACATGACTGAAAACTGGAGTTGAAAAATGTCCTTTGCCATTCAGGAATAAATAATGTTTTATAAAAAATAAAGAACGGGGGAAAATGATAATAATTTTTCTGACAATAAGAATGTTTGTTATTCAGGGTACATATCTTTGGTGAGCATAATTTAAAAGATCGAGTTAGCAAAAATAAAATAAAATGCAATGATGGTGTATATGATTGAATCAATATTGTGAACTAGAAACGCATCCAACACCTAGTCAAACCTCAGATATCTGCTTCACCTGACATGAAGGTTTAATAAAAGAAAATGAAACCTGGTATAAACCCACATATTAAAATTCTGCCTTAAAATGGAGCAAGAGAAACTCGGCAACAAAGTTTGGCTCATTGTGCAGGTCCTTCCACTCCATGAACAGACTGCAGCGATATACAATAGCCCCGCTCAGGAATGGAGGTGTGGGCTAATTTGTCCATCTCCTGCAGTAACCCTCCACTGCTGTAAGAGAAGAAAGACCACATTCAGACCTCAACTGGATTAGACAGGCCAAAAAGAGCAGGATGTTGAAAGAATGGGAAGCTTTTGTTACATTCCCTTTCAGATCATATAAGATTTTGATTAAAGAACAGTGGTTTTAATGCATATTGGTCGATTCAAATCCAATCTGAACTTTTTAGACATTAACGTACAAACCGACAACAGTAACCCGAGCTTAAGTAGTACATCTTTGGCACATTAAGGGTTCTTGAAGAAAGGAAACCAAAGACAGAAAATATAGGTTCAGGTTTCAGGCTTTAGCCAGTGTGAAAATATCGTCAATTCGATCAAAAATTTATAATGCAACTTTCCAGGTCTTAAATTTCCTTGGGCTGCACTTGAAATGGGCACTTGTTTCCCCATTATGGCTTTTTTAATCTACTTATGTCCGACTTGTCTTGCTTAAAGATCACTCCACCGTATTGGATGTTCAGTATCTTAGGTATGTGTTCCTCTGCCGGGCCTGATGAAATAACACAACAGTTTACATATTTCTAAACCCGATCTGCAGACCGATTGAAAAATCCATACCGACAATCAAATTTCCCTGAAAATATATACATACAAGTCTGCTTTGAGGTGACTGAAATGAGCAAATTTGGTTTCAGGAGACAGGAAGAGAGTCGGGCCTAAGGAGCACGGATCAGGCGGTAAATGGCTACTCATCGCGACCAGGAACGAAACTCATCCATCCCAAGAGACCCTTAGAGAAGGGTGAGAGAGGCAAGCGGTGAGGAAGGAAGAATATGCGCTGCTCTCTGTTCCTTGCAGCTGGTATGAATTATTCAGCTAGGGGGAGGGATCGCCTTACATTAGCCATCTTGTTTCTTGTGCCTTTAATGACAGTTGTTGTAAACATACATAGACAAACACCATTCCCGCTCCTACACAACCTTCTCTCATCTGTCTGAGAGAAATACCTCAGTTCCTTCAATCGCACATTTTTTCTCACTCCCGTGAGATCAATGAAGACTATCTGTTGGCTTTTTTTTCCCACAACGCCCTTTAATGTGCCTGTGTGTGTTTTCGAAAGTCGGATGGGAGGGAGGGTGATCGTAGCAAACTGTCATCACCACCATTTTCCATCAGGCATAAAATCAGGGTGCCGAATGACATGTTAGTGTTTGTATGTCCCCCGCTTGAATTTGCAAGGTCAAGGGGAGACATTTGGCCCTTGCTAAGAACTAAAGCCCTCGGTATTCAAAACATTTACCCGTTCATGTTTAAGAGATGCCCTGCTTAAATAAATGATGATTGTTTACATTAAAGCTCAAGTGTCTACCTTTTCACATGGAGGAACAACACTTGGTCTCGAGAGTTCCTATGGCCGTACTGGTTTCACATGCTTGGTGTAGGGAGAAATTGCTTTGGGAGTCAACTTGGGCTGTAGTACTTCTGTATTGCTGGCCTCGAGGCCTTTAGAGAGATATTGCAGAGGGGAGATGTATGCTTTCCTTCCTATCTACACCTTTGGTTTCCCCTATGCTTGAAATGTTAATGCTTTATTTCAAGATCAAGAGATGATACGGGAAATTTGAGAAGCCAAAGATATTCATCTTGTCTAGTGCACACTTCAACAGTGCTGACTGCTGGACTGAATACTCATCACAAACAAAATAAGGATCCCCTCAAGGGTTTCAAGAGGCAATATGAAGTGTTTCTATGCATCCTATTTGTTTTCCTTGTATCCCGATCTTGCATTTAGACGAAACACCCAGGCATTTGGGTTGCGGGCACTTGAGGTGGGTCGTCTGTCAACAGCCAGACTTCAGCCACCGCCGTCTGAGTAAGGGAACTGAGAGCTGCTTTGTCCCGATCTGCCCTTCGCACTCAGGCAGACCAGAGGAATGTCAGGTCTCCGAGGTGAGATTGCGTGGATAGCTTCGGCTGATCACTTGAGGAAGTCCCACGTGTTAAAGTGAGCCTCGGAGGCACCTCGAATCGGCTTAGGTGAATCGCCATATTGATATACGATGAAAACCGGGGGCCCTGCAATCCCTCCTTAATCCTATAATGCAATGCTGTGCCGTGGATTTGGTTATCGGGCCGTTCTCCAGTGTCGCTCATGGAGGCGTATCTGTGTGACCTGACATGGTGACCACGATCGCTGACTCGCCTATTCAACTTGACTCAAGTTGATTCGCTCGCTTGGATCTAGAGTTTCCCTTTCTCCCCTCTCTCTCTCTCTCTCTTTCTCTCTCTCTCTTTTCCCTCTCCCTCTTCCTCTCTCCTGTTTCTATCTGAGATCAGACAGCAATGTTACTACACCACATCTTGATTTGTTTGTGTTGTGCGTTTCAGGAACCGCTGAGGAAATGGAAACAGAGAGCCTGAAATTATCTTGCATTATTCAAATGCTTTGCCAACTAGCACAAGCTATTTTATCTCTATTTACTCCATGACCCGAGATCAGAAGCTAAGTGGCATATGTATGTCCATTAGCTGCAGGATTGAAGCTCCCTCTCACCCACCGCCCTGTTTTCATAATTAGCCCTTCCCTGCTAAATGTCAGAGTCTGCTGCCGCACATCCATCCGACGGGCCCTTGGCAGCATACGCTAACTCCTAAACAACACTGATATGGCTAAGTGTTTCAGGAAGCGAGGCCTCAGTTCCAAGGGGTTACGTAATGGAGCCGGCTCCTTCATTAAAGGCTTCCTGCTCGCCGTTGAGTGTGCCTCGGGTCCCTTGGCTCCTTGCATTGCCATTCATGCTGCCCACATGCAAACAAATATTAATTTTACCCCAGCACAAACAATAACAAAAGCAGATGTCAGTCAAACACTCTTGAGTGTGGCGGTGACCTGCCGTCTTAGGGAGGACTGGCTGGGCGGGACTTGAGTTTATGTGTAAGAGGGTGGAAGGCGGACTCTAGGCCTCATTGTGTGTGCCGTGTTCCATCTCCACCATTAGATGGAGTGCTTGCTGTCAGTGGAAATGAGTGTGTTTTGTGCTCACATCTCACGTCAACTGGATGCAGGCAGAGACACTGATTAGATAATTAGCATCACCATTGATTATGATCTTATTATTCAAATGATAATGCACAGATACAGTCATTAGCTGATATGTGTGCTGTAAATGGTTATTTATAAGCATGTTGCAAATACAGAAAACAACTTGATTTTGCAGTTTCCTATACTTGTTAGGATTAAAATATTAGACATCTATTAAGCGCTTCAGTGTAGTGTGTGATGTTAATTTGCATTAATATGTTACAGGCAATCACGTGTCACTGAGTAAAATGATACATACACAAGATAAAAATTAGAGATGTGTTATAATTAAGACTGAGTATGAATGCTTAAAGCAATGGTGCAGTTTTTAATGTAGTCACATTTTTGCACAAAGTAGCTTAATATATTGAAACTAAAATATGTGATTTTTATACTTACCAAGGCTGCATTGGTTCCAGCTCAAATATGGCTAATATGTGGACAAATTAAATTAAATTTGATTAAAATTTGGGTTTGTCCATATTTTACCCAAATGTATGTTAAAAAAAACCTACAATTATGTAAAAAAAAAAAAAAAAACACTTGTTATATTTGGGATTGTAAAGTGTATTAAAATTGAAAGTGCCAAACTGCAGTTAAAGTAAAATTAAACACCCGAAATTATATGAAACTCCAGAGAAAATGTGGATAGTGCGGTGACGTAATGACGTTAATCGAACTATGTGCTATAACATGTAAAACGGGATCATGAAAGGAACATTCAAAAAGCAACTCATGTAAACAGCTTAATCATATTTTTGTCTTATTCAGATTAAGGCCAATATTTTTATTACTAGTGTTCATGTAAACGTAGTCATTGACACCATTAATCAATCCAATGCAATTTATCAACATGTCTCATATAATGTAGGGTTGTGCAGTGGGTAAGGTAAGGTAAGGTGAAACTTTATTGTCCCAGTTAGGGAAATTTGTCTTGGGCTCTTGCCTTTAGCTGCAGTCATCAAAAACTTGGGAAAAACAATACAACATACAAAAAAACAAATAAGTATTTCAATAAAAGTTACATGCCTCTCTCCATATATACGCGTAAATAAGCAAAAACAGATACTCTCAGTATAAGCCACCACTATTATTTAATAGCTTAATGCTCATAGGATAAAAGGGTTGGGGTATAGGGGTAGCGTTGTCGCCTCACAGCTAGAAGGTCGCTGGTTCGAACCACGGCTGGGTCATTTGGCATTTCTGTGTGGAGATTGCATGTTCTCCCTGTGTTGGTGTGGGTTTCGTCCGGGTGCTCCGGTTTCCCCCACCAGTCCAAAGACATGTGGTACAGGAGAATTGGGCAAGATAAATTGTCTGTAGTGTATGTGTGTGAATGAGAGTGTAGGGATGTTTCCCAGTGATGGGTTTACTGGAAGGGCATGCGCTGCGTAAAACATGTGCTGGATAAGTTGGTGGTTCATTCCGCTGTGGCGACTGCAGATTAATAAAGGGACTAAGCCGAAAAGAAAATGAATGACTGAATACCATATCAACAACATAAGTATCAACTATATTTATTTGATATTGTATGCTGTATATTGGATATTGCTTGTGTGTAGATTGATAGATGAATAGATAGATAGCTAAAGAAACAAAAACCTTAATAAGTCAACATGCACTGTAAAAAATGCTGGGTTCCACAATTTCTTCATGTTATCACAACACAAATCAATTAAGTTAACTTAATCATTTTACAAATTTAGATGGATTGAACTTAAAAAAATTAAGTTGTCCCCCAAAATAGTTAAGAATTGTGTTGATTCAGCTTATTTTAAATAAGTAGTTTGAACAAGCAGCAAAAGTTTTTTTTGAGTGTGCTGTGTGTAGTAAGTCAAGGTTTTAAAAGCGCTTAAACTTTTGTTGTACCGTTCCTAAGGTATATGTAAGGGTTTTTTATGCTTTTTTTTTAAATGCGTTGTAAAGAAATCAGTGTTTTTGAAACTAAATTATTATAAATAAAACTAAAATGAAACTAAGATATTATAAATGTTTTCAAAAATAAAATGTTTTTTGTTAAATTTGGAAAAAACTTTTGTTACCCAAAAACATGTTATAAATCATGTTTTTTTTTTTATTTATTTATTTATTTTTTTATCCAAGGTTATCATACCGTTAGAAACTTGGACCAGCCAATGCCTATTCAGTTTAACCTGCACTGGCTCTATAAAATGGTATATGACAAATAGGGCTGGGCGATTAATTGAAAAGTAATCAAATTTTTTTTCAATTACTTTCCCTACCGTGTGTGGAGTCACATGACGCCGCTCTGTTAAGTCTAAATTATAATTATTATATTATGATTTATACTTACTATATTATTATGATGTTATACTTCTGCCAAGGGCACGTGTACAGTCTGGCGCAGCCCTTCGCATACCTGCGCACCTCTCAAAAAAAATTTACTTACTTGTCACAACGACGTGTAGTGCAAGCTTTGTGATTGGTCAGTTTGGTAGCAGTGACAACGGTGGGCGGTGCAGAGAGCCACATTTTAGGCAATGTGTGTTTTAATTTCAGTTGTTCTGCATTGATGCTCAATAAATAATCGTAGATAATTAATAGTGTGTGTGTACTTCAAATTATTTTAATAATCCACCCCACATTACAAGTCTCTCACTTGTAATATGTGAGCATGTTTATTGTACAAAACTGGTCCATGAAATATGAGGGCAAAAAACATAAAACAAATAAATAAAATAATAGTTTATTAATTGTAATCAGGTTAAAATGTTTAATTAATCAAAATTTTAAAGTTTAAGCCAAATTGCCCAGCCCTAATAAGAAAGCAACATTTAAGTGTTTTGTTGACTGTCTTGTAGGGTTGCACGGTTTACTGGTACTATGGTAGTATTGTGAGACTATGGCTCCAAAATACTGCCACTGTACTACAGTTGCCACTGTAGTTTGTAAACTGTAGTATCGCCATTAATGGTCTAACTATTAAATACATAATGTTTCATGTGGAAAAATCACTTAAATGTTTTGTGAAACAAAACCTGCTTGTAAAATGCTTGTGAAACAATAGACCATTTTATTTGAATAGTCTGTGGAGCACTTTAAGGTTGCAAAACTGTGTAGAATTCACACCTTTTATGGTAGCCTATTGCATGTTTTCTGACGCTTCAGTTCGAACGCATAACTGAATCAGTTCATTTCTGTTTATGTCAATATGATTTTTACCTGATAAGATAAAAAATAGATGATAAAACCAAAAGAGCAACAGGAAACATTGAAATAATTTTTTTAAATTATTTTGACTACTTTATATAGCCTAATTTGATCTTTTTGTAACAAATGTTACTGGGTATAATTTGTATCTTGATTTTAATGTATTTTTTGTTGGTCAGTTATCTACAAAATAAGCAAAAAAAAAAACTCATGCATTTTAGGTGAATTGATGTGCAAATACTTTTCAATAATAAGAGAATTATGAATTCAGTTTAAGTAGGCATATTATAACATAAAATATAATATTTCTGACAATTTTCTTACATTTGAAGAGGCATAGATAGATTGGAGTTATGAATTACATAATGGCAATACTACTTGGTATCACGATACTTCAGTTAAAAGAGTATCGTAATGTGAATTAATGGTATCGCGACAACCCTACTGTCTTAGTGTGTTGCATGGTTGTGTTTGTTACAGGAAATGTTATTTTAAAAACAAACTGTCATACCAGTGAAACATAACAAATACCATACTGTATTGTGTTCGCACAGCTCATCTATTTCACTCTCACTTTTGAGCTCTCTGTCCTCATTTGTGTTTGTAAGGAGATATCAGAATACGACAAGGGCATTTGGTATGAGCAGCATCTCGAAAACATGGGATGTGTGGTTGTATTTGTTAAAGAGGTGGAGGGGTTGACAAAAATGTCTTCCTCTCTCTCGGGAAGACGATAGTGAGGTTGCCGATAGATCTCCAAGGTGCCGATGCCGAGAGTGGGGACTCGCTGCACTGACGCTTGACAAAATATTTTGGTAGGAAATAGTCATTACCAGAGCCAATGACAGGCGGACGATGAGTCTGGCATTGATCGGCGGTGGTGGGGGGTGATGATCTGTCCATGCTTGCAAGTAACTCCATAGGGCACCACTCTCTCAGATTTCCCTGCTCTGTCCCCAGAACCAAGAGGTGGCCTGTGAAAAAACAAGCATCGAAAAAAAAAAAAAAGTAATCACTTCATCTCCCTCACCCCCCACCCCACACTTTCAGGGCAGGGGACAAGCTTCTCAGGCTTTGTGCAATTAAACACTCCATCTGTCTGAGAAGCCTACGTCCTCCTGGAGCATTCGCAGCCTCTTCTAATTGCAATTCTTATTAGAAATCAAGCACCACACTGACGACACAATGCATGCATTTCAGCATACCCTCCGCAGAAGAAAAGTAGACTGAAAAAAAATCAAGCTAATTAATGATTATCCATAAGCCGCTGATCTGCATAACTGAGGCCATCCCTCTAGGGTTCAGTTTAAGGCTGATTATGATGGCGTGTATCAGCTTCTATTGTGCACAAACGGTAGGCAAACGCGCTCTGGAAAACACACGTACCCTTGTATACTTTATGTATAATGTATGTGACAATGTTTCCACGCGCCACAAAGAGTGTGCATCTTTTTGATGTGTTCTTTGGGTGAAGTGTGAATTGAGGAAGGCTGGCGGCCAGATGGGACTGCTGGATCAGGTTACCTGTTAAAACTGCGCATCTGCCCCTGCAGTCAATCTCACTGATGTCTGTGACAGGTCGATGGAGCCTGTGCAGGAAGAGCTGAAGCGCAGGATGGGAAGACTGACCACTATAACCACCCCCCGCTCTGGGGTTTTGCCGGACTGGGCTGGAATTCTGTCAGGCCACTTGGTGCTCTGGAGTCAGTGGGACAGAGGGACAAAGGCAGAGTTCAGTTACAGAGGGGCCAGGGCCATGGCACCCAGTCAATACAAAATAGATTTACAGAGTCTCTTACATAAGTTTTTGAAATGTCACAGGCTCCTCTGTCCCCTCTTTGTCTGCAAACATGGTGTCGAGTATTATCACAGATTCGTCTACACAGTTGCCTTGGGGAAGAGGCTATCCTGTTAACATTTGCCCCAGGGCTTTAAAACAATATTATTTATATTACAGTTTGCTTCTTGATTGTGTAGTTTTGAAAAAAAGTACTTTGTGATGGGGTCTTTTTTTGTTTGGATCACAGGATGACCAACATTAAGGAGCCTAACAATAAAACTGTAGGGTAAATGCCTCTGGCCAAACAGCAGAGTCAGAAAAACGTCTGCACGGAAAATCAGAAAAATATTGAAGAAATTGGACATTGTGATATTTATTTTTCTGCGATATACACTACCAGTTAAAAATTTGGGGTCCATTTTTTTAAAAGAAAATTATTCTGTTTATCAAGACGGCATTTATTAAATGTAAAAAATATAAAATATTAAAATATAAATATTTATTAAAATTTTAAATAGCTGCTTTCTTATTGTATGTAGTTTCAAATGATATTATTACGCGGTCATTATTGCTTTTATTACTATTACCATTAAAAATAATAATCATAATAATACGTTTTTAGATTTGATTTCTGAAGGATCATGTGACTGAAGACTGGTGTAATGAAGCTGAAAATTCATCTTTAAATCACTGGAGTAAATGATTAAATGAAATGATAAACTACTTTTGAATAGTTATTTTATAGTGCATTACCATTTCACAATTTTACAATTTGTACTGTATTTTTGATTAAATAAATGCAGCCTTGGTTAGCAGAAGAGGCTTATTTTAAAACATTTAAAAAGCCCTAAAGTGTTATCAAATGTATTAATTTTTATTGATTGGGGGATTCTGTAGGAGAGCGAATCATGCATAAAATGTAATAAACTACAAGCAAAGACTATTGCAATAATGCAAAGACAAAAGTGAGATAAACAGTCCATGCTTTATGGTTTTGTATGTTTAAATGTAAAAAATACACTGCAAAGTCAACTGAAAATTGAATATCTTGCTATTTAACTAGTGCAGATGCACAATATATCGTTGTGATATCAATGCTAAAACCGTATATTGTGCTGACCTAGTCTGAATTACTCAAATATGTAGGACTGCAAGCTTAGAGACAGAGAGAATACACTTTAGTTTTGGGCTATATAATTTGAAAACAAAATTTAATTAAAATATATAAAATCTAGGAAAAATGTATTACTGGTAGTGGACACACACACACACACACACGCACACACACACACACACACACACACACACACACACACACACACACACACACACACACACACACATATACACGCATACACACACACAAATACAATCAAAATATATTTTCTAGTCATCTCACCTTACATCTCAATCAGTCAAACTGACTAAAAATATTAAGTTAAAGTTTGTATAACTTAATTTTTTTATTGAAACCTGGTTAAAATAATTCAAATCAACATAAAATAATTGTTATCTTGAATTTTTGTCATTAAATTTTGCAGTGTAAAATAATTTAAAGAAATTACCATCAACAAGCTATACAGAAAATATAGTTGTTTTGTTTTTATTTGGGATGCTAGGATTTCGGCAGCCGATACAGAATACCAATTCCTTGTCATGGTGATCGGCCGATACCAAGCACCGACGCTGACGCTTCAAGCTTTATAATGCATAAAGCACTTTTTCCCTCTAAGTATGACACTTAAGTGGAGATCTCTCTTTACCTAAGAGAATAAGTGAAGGATGTTCCATATAATCCCTTAAACATGTCTCTTATAACTGTTTAGTGTGGACATGTGATGGTCAGAAGCAGCTTTACCGAAAATAATAGATAAAACAGTCAAACGCACAAAACATTTAAGTTTTATACATGTAAAAGGGCTTAAATACATGCAAGGCTATTCCAGTATTTTGTTCTCCAACTAGCACGTCTGTGACTGCAGCTCCTAAATTCCGGACAGCCTCACAGCAGCTTGATCGCTTCAGTAGAGAGACAGGGAGTTTCACTTGAGATACCTGTACTGTGCTCTTCATCTAACCTAACAAATGTAAAGCTTAGAACATCACCGTGCCTCTCACAAACTGTTCTCTTGCTAATTCACTTTCGTCTCTATGATATCTGGGGTGTTTTATCTTCAAAACACTTGTGATCGGTTCATGAGATCGGCCAGATTGGCGAGAACCGATCGAGTCATAAAATTTGATTATCGGCCGATGCCGATCGATCAGAGCATCCCTTGCTTTTATAGTAATTCACACATTTTTTATTGTATATTATATACTAATATTATAACTGCATGATTCACAGCAATAATGAAACCAAAGTTTAACAGATTTTTCAAGAATTGTTTTTATATCTTACTAGCATTTTCTCTGTGAAATTTGTTACACCATTATTATTTTTTTCAGCGTACTAGACATCAGGCAAGAAACTCATGTTCGTATTTACAATAGGGTGCAAATAGCATCTGCTTACCTTTACATCAGCCTCTGCATGTGAAGATTATTGTATAAACAGCCCTGCATTTGCAAAGCCAGATTTTCAATGGCTGTGTGGAATCATCCATAAAGCATTTCACCTGTCACTCACATAAAGGTAAAAGACTGATCTTTGCTCTTTGAATATCTCCGGCAAGAAAGGGGCCCTAACCCCGTCCCTGGCCTCACTCGTCTATTTTTGATATTCCGCCTATAAGTGATTTGAAAGTTGATTGTGAGCAGACAGTCTGAAACTTTCCTGTCAGCTACTTTAAGGGCAAATAGATAGCCTCATGAATTATGCATAGGAGACAATTTTCTCTCAGTCACTGAGTCATCAATCAGAAGCGTTGCGAGGACCCCAGAATCAGCCAGCCCAGCTACATTCAAAGCCTCTAATACACAGGGGCGGTTTGGGCAGCGTTTATGAATTCCTCACTTAAGACAACCACCATGGCAAAAAAAAAAAAAGAACATGAAAAAACCTTCGCTGACGATCGCGAGCCACCCAACTTTGCTTTCCGTATTACTTAAAAATGCACAAACCGCAGGTGCAGAATAGTTCCCTTTTTCAAACAAAGATGTATTTTCATAAGGCAAATAAATGCAAATATTTGCACGTTTTGTCTTTTTTTTGTTGTTGCTAACAGAGACGCGTGGCTGAAAGGACCCTCTAGAGCAGCAATTTGATCCATGATTGCATGCATTTACCCATGTAATTGAAATAATGAGAGATGATTGCTTTGAGCTATTAGTCATAAGTTCCTGATCTTTTTGTTTAATCCTGGCATCAGCTGTCAGTGTGCTGGTAGGAGCTTTGGGGAAGAGACACTAAGGATATCATTTGCATCACCTCAGACTGTAATTTTTCCCCCTCATTTTTTTTCTTCTCTCTACCTCTCTCTCTGTCTGTCTATTCTTAATTCCCCTTAGCTCTTCGAGGTGCACCCGAGTTCTCATGATGTTTTGATGGGAACAAAGTAAGACAAAGCCCAAATATTCATAGTCCTCATAGCCAGGATGTTGTCAGTCGGCGTAAGCAAAATAAAAGTCTTGGCAGCAGGTGTAAGGAAGGTGTAATTCTTCCACAGAGGCCATTTTGCCCTAATGGGGACACGCTCTACGGCAGCCTGTAACACAAGGTGTTATGTATCACTCCACCAATAAAAAAAAAAACCCTCACAGCGTTTTACAAATGAAGTAATAATTCCCCATTGTATCGGGACCAGCTGTCTGTGACTATCAAAACAACAAAGGAATAGAAGCAGGGGGAAAAAAAACGATAGAACAGCAATTAATCACAACCATTATCTTCAAGACGAATCAAAAGGTGTCAAGCTGTTTTCTAAATATTACTGTGCCAGCAATATTTGATTATGAATTTGACACAAGACAACTACAGCAGGTATCATAAACATCTGGTAATTACACAGAGACAAAACATTCGCCTTGTTTATATCAGCTGCGGCAGGCAGACTTGTTTAATTGACTTGCATTTTATTGTTAGGCTCCAATTTTAAACTTGTTTAAAAACACATGGTATGTGTTTTCAGGTGCTTGGTGGATTGATGTTAATAATAAAGATTGTTGTTGCTACCGGTACCAAGTTAGATGTTTTTGATTAACACGTTGCTTGTTTGTTTTAAATGACACCCTGAAAGCATACATGGATAAAGGGCTTGTTTTTTTCCCTGCATGAAATCTAATTAGTTTGTTGATGATTTGCTGTCATCGTGGAACTAAACTAAGCTTTCTCTTAGAACTTTCTCTGACTTTTGTTGTTTAGACTGATTTGCATTTGCTTATCATAATACTCCCTTTGAAATGCTATATTTTGCTTGTGCGTTGACTAAAAGGCATAGTTCTATCATTTACTCGAGCCTGAATGTAAATATGGGTGAAATGACATCTCAGTGTCATTCGGCATAATAGATATATTAATGAATAAAATAAAACAACATTTTAAACAAAACAACATTTTTGTTCTTCTCAGTCGTACTTATTCAAGTGTATAACAGAGTTTGGTGTGATCACTTATTCTGTATTTTAAAAGATTAAAACGACATGTTTATTTAAAGTTATCAAAATGAACGTACAGTATGCTTTCAGAGATGTAATCAGAGGCAAGATTTACAAAGAATGTAAATCTCAGTAGCATCTCAATAGTAGTATCTACCAATTACATAAGTACAATAATTTTTAAGGGCAAAATAATAAAGAAATTATAGTAATCCTTAAAATAAATGAGTAAAGAAATCAATAGATGGAGGTGAGGGGGGAACAGAAGAAAAGAGAAACATCATACCATCTAAAAGTAGTAATATTGGTGACTAAATAGTCACTAAGCATCTGGAAAGGCACATAAAACAAAATAATATTTTTTTTCAGACCACAGCACAATGCTGTAGTATAGATTTGTCATTTGAAAAAAAAAATGATGATTAACTTCTAAAAGACAATAGAGAGGAAATGGGAAAGATAGTGTAAAAACATTGTTTCTATTGCACTGTTAAACATGCAATTGTTGACCATGCACGGTACAATAAATCCAAATAATAAATCCAATAAATAGGCAGGTTAGGGTAAGTTATTGTATAAGGATTGTATAAGTTATTATAAATAGGCAGCTTAGGCAAGTTATTGTATAAGGATGGTTTGTTCTGTAGACTATTGGAAAAAAATAGCTTAAAGGGGCTAATAATTTGGAGAAGGAGAAAAACAAATTAACTAAGCTTATAAAAAGGGCAGGTTCTGTTGTGGGGTGTGCACTACCATAGAAGAGATTGCACAGGATCGAATGCTGGACAAATTTGTTAGTATAATGAACCACGATAGTCATCCCCTTTTTGATACAATCCAAGCGTGTGCAAGCTCTTTTAGTACAAGATTAATTCAACCCCGGTGTTACAGAGAAAGATACAGGAAGTCTTTTTTACCAACAGTGATCAGATTGTATAACCAAAGTCATGCCAGATTAATTGTGCTGAACTTTAATTAGATATTAGATATGTACAAGTGTTTACTCGTTGTTTTTGGAACCAAGGTGTGCAGTATGAAATGTAATTTTATTATTGTTTTTATATGAATGTAACTTATTTATCTATTTTTAGTATGGAGAGCTCTGCTGTGACATGTGAATTTCCCTCCGGGGATTAATAAAGTCAAAGAATTTTTTTTTTTTGTAACTGCTTTTATTCTAGTAGAAATAAAACAAATAATAATAACAAATATATTAATTGTACAATAAAAACTATTAAAATGCTATTCTATTAAAATAACTTAGTTAAGCTGCATTGAATTTTAAACATTGAAAGCCATCAAAGCAGAGATTAAGGTCCCAAAATGCTATTCATTATTTTAAATAAATGATAAACTAAGGTGAATCACAAAATATGGAAAAGGTTATTTAACGATAGAGTTTAATAGAGTTTAAGCTGTTGTAAAAACACAATCAACTCTTAATTTCAATTTAATTGATGGGCAGATAGGTGAAATTAACGATTACAAACTATTAGGAATTTCTTAAAACTGCAAAAACACATTAAAAAACATTCTGTTGCAAACTGAAAGATGATGCAGAGAAATTAGAACTGGCTCTCATTTCCACACCCAAGTACAACCGCATGCCTTTATAGAGTGCAGGCAAAAGTATGGATTACCTTTTCAAGGTCCCTAAAAGAAAAAAAATACCCTTTTTAAGATTTAAAATGACAATTAATTAGTGTTTTGGGCCTGCATTCTCCCAGTAGTTTACTATCAAATGAAATAATATTTTCTTCATTTCTTTTTCATATCACTTTCTTTATTCTGTTGAATGCTCAAAAAAGTTATTTTTTTGTTTTGGAAGAATTCTGGTGAGAGGTACCTATTGACTTTCAAAGTAGCAAAAATATAATGAAAGCAAAAATGAATTATTTTGTGTTCAACAGAAGTGAACATGTGAACAGAAACAGGTTTGGAACAAGAAAAGGAAAAATGTGTTTGTTTGTTTTTTTGTTGTTTGTGTTTTTTGCTCAGAAAAAAAACTCTTTATTAAATTAAACACATTTTAATTGACATATTAAACGTTAAATTGTGCATTTGTTTTGGTTCCTTGATCAAAAAACACAAATTATCCTTAATAATTCTTATTACACAAATGAAAGAAGTCATTCAGATTTCGAGTGAATGATAGTACAGTTCAGATCAACTCTCCCTTTAGCATAAACAATAGGATTAACGTTTATTTATTTTTAAAAACATATTCGTCTTTGTCTTCAAAAGATGATAACTATCATCATGATCACATTGTTTCTAATGTGACAGCACTGCTGGCCTCTTAATACCAGACATCAGATCTCTTGCTTTTCCAGCTGGTGAAAGCCTCGGCAGGTAGTTGCAAGCTTTTTTTTTTCCAGCTTGAATCTCTTGTATTTTTGAACAGGACAGACGGTGCATTAGACAGAGTGACAATTCCTGCAGGTGAAATGTGTGTCAATTCTCAGATGAATGCTCGTGTGTCTCCCTTCACTCTCTATCCTCTCTTCAACCCCTCTCCCGAAGGTAACAGGTATTAGTAAGAGATCTCTACATATTCCCCTGTAGGCTTTTCCTTTAAAGAGCATCCTCTTCAAACGCCTCTGCTATTCAGCCAAATCTTTCATCTAAAGCATCCACTGCAGGCTATTATGAACCCTGACACTTACAAAAGATTTCACTTCTTTTTTTTCTCTATCATATCCACCTGCGCGTCAGAGAAATGATGTGACACACACACACACACATTAGGGGCCGCATTTCTGTCTGAATCCTGGTTCCTGTCTCAAAGGGGAAAGGAGCGGTTAGGCAGAACTCACTTTCTGGATGCTTCATTGCTATTCTGAAAGCACCGCCGCTGTTTGTGGAAGGGTTCGCTGCTTTTCCCTCCGAGTCTTATTCCTTCTGTCAGCATGTCTGCGAGTGCAGGCAGGTACACACATGCGGCAAATAAGCAAGGTCACCTCCAAACTCTCTGAATGTATGAAATCTCTGTACTTTCTGGCAATTTAGTGTTCTTTTCTCTCTCTCTTTCTGTTTTTTTTTTTTTTTTTTGTAGCCGAGCGCGTGAGATCCATAACACGATATGGAATACATTCTGCGGTCACTCGCCTGAACTCTCGCGTTCCAGGTGGCCCCGGCGTGCTTTTCTGCTCAGCAGTACGAGGCTTTTTAGAGGCATCGTCTTCCCCCAGACACAATTTCAATGTTCAAAGCATTACGAAGAGGCTTGAGAGAGATCTCACTGTTATCGCCTAACACTCTTGCTACCGTAATTAAATAGAAATGCAAAGCACAGAGCAATTTGGGCCCCGGCGAAGGCTGGGTATTTCCTTTTAACAGTTACAATTTAATTGGACCATATCAATTTATTTCACATTTTAAAATGTCAAGAACTAACAAAATTTGCATCCTGCACAGAATGTTATTGCACAAGAGTGAAATAAATATATAAGTCTAAATGCCAGTGTAAATGCCAAGTATTTCGAAAGCCGCTAAAGTAGGCTTGTAAAAGCACAGCATCCTCTCTCCTGTGCCTGCTCTTCGCAAAGTTTGCCAAATGCTTTGAGTGCAAGCAGTCGGGCTGGCTTAAAAGGATAGCAAACTGTGTCATGCCATTGTTAGTGTTTTGACATCTGTTTTCAAACTCAAAGAATTACTCATCCACACAACCAAGGAGCTACAACTTTGACACGCAGCCAATGAGGACAAAGGACTACCAATTTGTCCAATAACAAATTATAAAATACAGCAGAAGCCACGCTGTAAATTAGCCAAGGTCTTTAGATGCCTCTCCAATAATGAGATAAAATGTGCTGCAGAGGAATTCATATCATATGCTTTCCTTCGCTGTCATTAAACTGTGACCCTCAAGTGTGCGTTTCAACAGGATTCTCAGTTGCAAACTGTTAAACTGCTGTAAATATGAACCGTCGGCAGTCTTTCACCATAAAGCTCTGCGCGCTGTTTACAAAGAAAATATTAATCCACTGCTTGTTTATTTGCTCGAATCACTTTTCACTATTAGTTTGCTGAAGCTTTTGCCTTTGTTTGCTCTTTATTTTGAGCTCATTACAGAGTTGAGAGGTTAAAAGGCGCAGTTCACAAAATATGACATTTACTCACTGTTTACTCACCCTCAAGTTGAACACGTAAGATATTATGAAACATTTTGGTCACAAGACTGTTAGCAGTATCTATTGACTTCCATAGTAGGAACAAAATACTTTGTAAGTCATTGGCTATTCTAAGCTGTCTTATTAACATTCTTCATAGTATCTTCTTGCGTTTTCAATACAAAAAGAAACATGTTGCACTGGATGGAAGTAAATGGGGACAAATCTATTTATTTATTTTGGGTTAGACTGCTTATAACACCAATGTTTCATTGAAAACATAAATACATTTCTTCATTTAAATATCAGAAGAACTGTGGCTCAGTGGTTAGCACTGTTGCCTCACAGCAAAAAGGTGGCTGATTCGAGTGCTGGCTGGTCCAGTTGCCATTTCTTTGTGGAGTTTGCATGTTCTTTTTCGTTTGTGTGGGTTTCCTGCGGGTGCTCTGCTTTCCCCCACAGTCCAAAGACATGCAATATAGGTGAATTGAATTTGAATTGAATGGAAAAAATTGACATTGCAATATATATATTTTAATGATATTCGGTCTTCACTATAAAAAGTTTATTCAAATGGTTTTTATTGAAGCAAATTGTGCCTGAATGCTTTAAACCTACTTGATATGTTTAACAGAAAAAAACTAAAACAATGCATTTAATAACATTTAAATCCACAATAGTTCAACTTTGCCATTAATCTATAATCAAACCTGGCATTGCAGATCCAGCAGTGTGACTATTGCGGATGTGCGTATTGCGATATCAATGCTGACTTGATATATTGTGCAGCTCTATCGGGAATAGTTGGTAGTTTATTCCGCTGTGGCAACCTCTAAAATAGGGACTAAACGAAGAGAAAAAAATAAATGAATGTTTTAAATATCTTTTTTGTGCGGAAATAGATATCATGAAGAATGTCCTATTCATTTAATATAATATTATATATGATTTCAAATCTAATTTGAATAATCACTATTGTAAGTCTGTCATTGTAATTTTTAATATTTTGCAAAGCCAAAGTCTTCTGTAAGTTCCTTTAGAAGTGAAAAGCCATTTATTAATTTCTCTCTGCATCTCTCCTTTGTGGATCCATTCTGAGGAAATAAATGTGACTTTAATGTCTGTCCTGTTTGGTGATGTCATCATCTTTTACATTTTATTAGATTTCAACATTACACCTTTACTTTTTCATTTATTTCATTCATTCATTTTCTTATCGGCTTAATAAAGTCCCTTTATTAATCCGGGGTCGCCACAGCGGAATGAACCGCCAACTTATCCAGCAAGTTTTTACGCAGCGAATGCCCTACCAGCTGCAACCCACCTCTGGGAAACTTTCACACACACTCATACACTACGGACAATTTAGCCTACCCAATTCACCTGTACTGCATGTCTTTGGACTGGGGGAAACCGAACAAGCGGAGGAAACCCACACGAAGGCAGGGAGAACAAACTCCACACAGAAACGCCAACTGAGCCGAGGTTCGAACCAGCGACCCAGCGACCTTCTTGCTGAGGCGACAGCACTACCTACTGCGCCATTGCCTCGCATGCAGCGTAGGTTATTATATCAAAAATCAGAAAAACGACAGGAACAAACACAGCACTAGTTTACGACCTCTTAATTCAATAATTAAGCTATACAGTCTGCTGTGAACCATTAGAACACATTAAAAAATATTAAGGACCTAAATGCTCATTAAAATAGTTTTCAATTTTCTTTCAAATGTTTCATGTACAGGATTAATGAAGATTGTAGTTCATCCAAACGATGACAGCTGTCATCATCATTTACTAATTCATTCATTCATTTTCTTGTCGGCTTAGTCCATTTATTAATCTGGGGTCGCCACAGCGGAGTAAACCGCCAACTTATCCAGCACATTTTTATGCAGCGGATGCCCTTCCAGCTGCAATCCATCTCTGGAAAACATCCACACACTCATTTATAGACACACTCATACACTAAGGACAATTTAGTCTACCCAATTCTGTACCACTTGTCTTTGGACTGTGGGGAAACTGGAGCACCCGAAAGAAACCCACACGATCGCAGGGAGAACATGCAAACTCCACACAGAAACGCCAACTGAGCCGTGCCGAGCCGAGGTTTAAACCAGCAACCCAGCGACCTTCTTGCTGTAAGGCTAGAAGTTGTTTTAATTATTGAAAATTTCTAAAATATGCGTTTCATTAAAGAAAGTAACATGAAAGTGAGTAAATTAGTGACCAAAAGGCATGTCTGGAGGGGGCATTTGCACAATAATTTGTTTTTATTGACTCTAAAAGGCTTTTAATTTAGGGTTGCACATTGTATAGTTTCTATATACCAGAAATTGTAACATTATTGGATGCGAATGTAAATTAGTGGTAATGGTTGTTCTAGCACCACAGTTCATAATGTGATTTGTCGATAAATGCTAACTATAATAGAGTGAAAGTTTATATTTAAAGCATTCAGAGGCAAAATGCAATAACACTTGTAGCTTTAACAGTCATTAATTAGATTTAATTGACACAGTGAAGGATTTTGTTTTAGATTTATATATTTAATTTTTGTACCTGAATAATGTTGAACTCCTCAGAAAAAAAAGCATCTTTGTGCAATCTTAGTATGTTTGTCTTATTGCATTTATTTATGACTGTAATTTGTTTATCATGTACATTGCAGTATGTCTTTCCAAGTAGAGCTCTTCAAGTCATATGGTGGAATAAATTTAATAACACAATGCAGAATGCATATTTTAGTGTATAGTTTATACAGTATCATACAGGAACAACATGTTTTGGGAATAGGAAAACACAAATCTAAAGATAGCTCTGTGGTTAGCAGAGTTGCCTCAAAGCAAGAAGGTTCCTGGTTTAAGGGGTTTTTGTGCAGAGTTTGCATTTTCTCTGCGTATTTGCATGGGTTTCCTCTGAGTGTTCTGATTTTCCCGATAATCAAAAGACATGTGGTATAAGTGTTTTAAAAAAAAAGTAAATTGGCTGTAGTGTACGGTATTATCCAGCACTGGGGGTTGCACAAGTCGGTGCATTCCCAGAGCTAGGTTGTGGCAGGATAGGCATCCACCAGTAAAACATGCCAGAGTAATTGGCAGATCATTTCACAGTCACATTCCACTGCGGAGAATATAACTGAAGGAGAGGGAATGAGTGAGTGAGTAAGAAACATGAAACTTTACAAATGACCGTACTGACAAGATTAAATAAAACTATAGTCAATCATGGGATTTTTGTTTTATTTTGCAAATAGTTGGATAAAGGATACAGTGACTGCAGTATAATCAAGTATTAATATTTGATTGACTCTTCAGTGTATTTAATTAGCAGCTATTTCCAACCAATATTAAATAAATATAAAATAAATTTCCAAGATATCCGCTTGTTAAGTGTGACGTCACGCAAAGCGGCTTCCGGGTCCAAGCACTATATCAAACTGTATGGGGAGACTCATCAAATGGTAATAATAAATGTTTACAAAGTGATGTAATACGTCCGAAAGTCATGACTGCAATATATATATATATATATATATATATATATATATATATATATATATATATATATATATATATATATATATATATATATATCCATGCTTAATATCAGATGGCCAGAAAGTGATTTTTTTTTTTATAAATTGTTAAAATGTTGGTGTTTGTAATGCGGCAAGTGCAGAGACTGTTGTGTACACCATGATTTCAAATAAAATTCACTTTAATGTGTGATAAGACTAAAACGTGGCCATAAACGCATATTTCTCAGTTCAAATAAGTAACGGCTTTTCATATGTCACCTATATGTCACGACTTGACAAGCAGATCATCACTTATTGATATTCCAAAACATTGCTTTGTGGGTACATTTGCATACAGATAAAAATCCTTTTCACACAGTGATACTGGAAAATATCCAGAAAATTTTTGAAATGACTTGACCAGTAAATTTAAAAAAGCACTGTTCACACAGGCCAGTACGTTCCAGATTTTTCCAGAAAAGACCGTTCACACATCCATTCCAAAATTCAGGTAAATTCATCATTAACCAGAAAGGGCCTCTAAAAAGCTGGGCTTGTATTTGTAAACATTTGACTACATTACAAACTCTGTGAATGGATTAGCATTGTGAACAACTTCGATGAAAGCATAAAGGAACACTTTCACATGTTGAGATGTATGTTTGTGTGCTGCTGCTCACCGGCTGCTTCACGTGCACACGTGTCAAGCAACTGAAGCAAAGCTTGAAGGTAAACAAACAGTGGTTTATTTTTAGGTACTTATTATTTAATTTAATTATTTAGTTAGTTAGTGATTTTAGTTAATTTTTACACAGTAGGCATTAAGAAGAAAGCATTATCTGACTAACATCTAGCAGCTAATTGTGTCTGGAAAAATATTCAAAGGGTTTTATTTTTCATAAACAGCACGGATGTGGATGCTTCTGAATGTTCTGATTGGCTGGAATAGACGTCTCTTGTCAGCGCGTTATAAGGGTAAATTCGCTCTTTCCGGCAATTTTCCTTCTCCATTTACACAGAGCAGCATTCCAGCAAATTAACAGTTTGGTTTCTCTTTCCGGAAAATTATCGGAGCGAATTTACAGGTATTTTCAAAAAGGGCCTGTTCACACATACACACCTTTCTGGAAAATTGCGGTAATTTTTCGGAAAGGTCTGTATATGTAAAAGGGGCTAAAGACTGTTACTATAGAATATGTCACAGAATGCTGAATCAGAAAATGTACATTTATTATATAGTTGTTTATATTTGAAACCAGTTCTTTGCCTTGCAGTGGTTAAAGTGTAGCTACCGTTGGAACTTCTTTTGTTGTTTAATTTAGGAACATTTAGCCTTTCCTCCCCTTCTGCAGTTGTTGTATTTTCACTACATTTGGTGCGGAACTGTCACAACAGCCTTCACATTTAGCTCTCTCTTTTAGACCTTTGGGTGGTGTCTCGTTGCATTCAATGGTGAATCCAGATTAATTGATTCACTCCCTGATTTTTTTATTTTTTTTTAGTGGGTGAAAAGTTGAAAGATGAGCAAACTGTCATATCAGCACACTCCACCGGGGCAGACAAGGAGACAAGCCTGCCCTGCGAATAGAGAGTGAGAAAAAAACTGCCTGTTCAATGAGGCCTCAAATTCCAAAACAGTTTATCACCAGATTAAATATCCCTGAAGAGGAGAAGGACTTGTCCATGGGCTGTTTGTAATTCAATGCAGCAGCAACATTGTCAAGTGCCAAGGCTGAACTAAGAGACTTATTACTCCTCTGTGACAAGTTTAGCCCGCGGGTGTCTGCAGAAAGCCTCTCGTTACACGTAAAAAAGTACCTCCCTTGTAAAAGTGTTGTCTGAGAGTATTTAAAGTCATTATGGCACAGTATTTACAAAACATCCCATCAGGATAGTTTGACATTTGACCGCCTATTTTGCCGATTGTGTACAATAGAGGTGTCAAGGCGCTCAAAAAACTCTTTGGAATGTGTACAAACTTTGGGCAAAGTTTAGGTTATCATGTAGCACTCAACCGAAATGAAGACGTGCTAAAAGAGAGATAAGACAGAGCGAGGGGAACGCTCTCTCCCACATTCCTTCTACCTGCACCGTGTGGTGAGGAACCAGTTCACTGACACATGATGAATTAGTCCGCTCATTACCAAGGACAGAAGTTTTTCTTTCTAAACAGAGGAAAGGGCTCCGAGCTGCAGCTTTCCAGGCGTTTGTCATTGACTTAATGACTCTGTTGAAATGTGGAAGTACACGCTGGTCAAACAAAACAAATAAGCCAACACGGGCAACAAAATACTACAGATTTGAATTTGCGTGTGTGTATATTTGCATTTATACACAAATATATTGAAACTTTATATACAGTTCTAAGCATTAATAAGTACACCCCCCACAAATCTCTCATTTAAATTAATATTTTCTATAGGATATTTTGTAGTATTATATTTTTGCATGTACATTAGATTAGTCAGTGCTGAAGCCAAATCTGGAGCTTATCTAACAAAATAACTTACAATAACGGTCCAAAGACTAGTACACCCAAATTTATATATTTAAGTGTTAATATTTAAAATATTAAATACAAATATTCAAAAAGAGGGAAAATCAAGAGAAGCAAAAAATATTTACAATTTTGTTGAATGTTGTAGTTTGTCTTTATTTATATATTTGTTGCAATATTTTGCTTGAATTTAATTGTATCATCTTTCCATTTCTAAAGATGACTTGTGACTAAAATATTATTTTAATAAATTTATCTGTTTAATAAATTTGTTTTGTTCAAATGCACCAATGTATAAAGGGTTCATACGGTCCTGGAAAACCTGGAAAAGTCATGGAATTTTGATAAGGCACTTTCCAGGCCTGGAGAAGTTTTGGAAGAACAAACAAACCTAAAATATTTTGGAAAAATCATGGAAACAAATTTGTTTAACAAAAATTTATCTACTTGAATATGTTTGAGGTGGTAATATTGGGTACATTTTAAATACAATTGCGCAGTTCATCTCCTTATGCGATGTTCTCTTTATGAGGTCAAAAAGCAACTCTCAGTTTCAGCTCTAAAAGCTCATTTGTACTATTCTTAAGTTTTATGAAAACATAAGCCACCTTTTTAAAAATATTTTCACGCACACGGCAAGATACTTAAAACTATTTTACAGATTTAAAAAATACACAGGTTGTCACATAATTTTTGATATAATAAATTTGAACATGCATTTTATCACGTAGTGTAAGTAGACAATACATTACACATTAGGTTATAAATATTTACCTGAATTTTTTGGAAAAGTCCTGGAATTTTAGGATTAAAGAAATGTGTATGAACCCTATATTTGAGCCAAATTCACAGAGAAATGGATAAAAATATTCATTTTCAAAATGGGGTGTACTCAATTATGCTGAGTGAGTACTGTACACTATAGCTTTATGTTATATGTTGAGTAACACTTCAGTTTAAGTACTAATTCCCATTATTATCTACTGGCTTATTACTTTCTTATAAAGTATGATATCATCTAATCCTATACATAAACCTTATTAGCTATTGATAAGCAGATTATTAGCTATTGATAAGCAAATTTTTAGCTTATTGAACTAAATGTCTTAGTTTTGTTAACATATGTTGAGCATAATATTACTGTAATAAAAGTGTCATTGAATTCAATCTTATACGTTTTTGTTAAAAGTGTTAAATATAAGTAGAATCAAATAATTATATAATTGCAATATTTAATTAATACTTATTAGAAAATATGAGTAAATATAATGTGTGTGCTTTCATTTGTGCATGTTTCTTCCTCTACTTATTTATTAATATAAAATAATATTAAATTGAACTTCAACTCTAAATACTGGGCTGACACATTTTCAGTTTAATAGAGCCTCTATGTTATGCTGCCTTGACACAATCTACATTGTAAACGTGCTATAGAAATAAACATGAATTTAATTGAATAAATATGATATTAATGTAATATTGTATTAATTATTTTTAATACACTTAATGTATGAAGAAAAAGTGCTCAGCATTAATAAGTGCACCTCTCACAAATCTATTTTTTTTAATTAATATTTTTAATAGGAAGCTATACAATATTATAATTGTGTATGTACATTAGATTAGTCAGAAATGGAAAAAATGGTAAATTTAAATTTAAAAAGAGGAAAAATCAAGAAAAGCAAAACAATGGAAACATTTAGTTGAAAGTTTGTAGGTTGTCATTTTGTTTTGCAATATTTTGCTTAAATGTAATTGTATTATCTTTCAATTTCTAAATATGTTTGGTGACTAAATATTATTTTAATAAATATATCTGTTTACTAAATCTGTTTTGTTTAAATGCACCAAAATACATTGCCTATAGTCACTGAGAAATTGATTTGATTATTAATTTTACGTAACTATTTCAAGTTTTTATTTAATCATCTTTAGTTAGATGAATTTAAATCTTATTTATTTGTTTATTTATTGGTGACTTGATTACCGGTGATATTATGTATAAATATATTTGTCATATTTTTAAAACAGTATTTCAGTATTTACTTTCTATCTTCTCCCTAAGATTTAAAAATAAAACAATACAGATGGTACTTTTATAGTCTTTTTACTTCATTTTTACTCCCAATTTAAGAGTGAAAAGCTTCTACAAAATTTTGTCTTTCTGATGGTCCTCACCATTTGTATATTATCTTTTCAAATAACTCGCTCATTAGTAACTACCTCCACCCATCCACGAGGACACTGTTTATGGATACCAGACTTTAAAGACTGCTTGGTTTTCAATCAATGATGTTTCATTTAAGCCCAGCCCGTGTTGCCTCTTATCATCTACAAGCGCTACACACGGCTCTCGTTGCCTTCTTGTTTATACAACAATTAGATGAGTGTGCAGAATAATGCCGCAAAGTCAAAAGTTGAATCAGTCAAATGCAGTAATCACAAAACAAGGAAAAGGAAAGGCAGATAACAACAATATCTGATTTCCGAGACCAGACTGTTTCATAACAGACCGCAGTATGCGCATGAATGAAGCCTATTGTCTCAAACGTGCTGGAATATGGCAAACAACTCGGTTTTTATCAGTTCTGCTAGTCATCTCGAGGACGTGTTTAGCAACAATGCATGTCAGGATCACGCAAGAGAAGAGGAAACAGTTCAAATATACCACGCATCTGTGATATCCATCTGTTTAGAATTAGGCTTGGGATTTAGGAGGCAGTCAGTCATAATATTTGGCTATCTTGGACCTCTTTTTTTCTCTCTCTCTCTCTCTCTCTTGGTCTCTGCAAGACCTCCCCCGCTCCGTCCTGGGAATCGCCCTCCATTTGCTACTACAAATAAACTTTGGATTCATTCACCAAGTTTGGTGACAATTGGATGTAAACTGTTTTCATCGCTTTAAAGGGAGATTTGCCTCCTTGCCTCTCCAGTGAAAACACCTTTTGACTTGAGCCAACGGTGCAAATTATCAAGGAAAAACAAACAGTCTGGAAGGGAGCGGACCTTTTTGTTCGCCATAGCTACGGATGAAAAGCCTCTGTTTTGGCGGATGAAGGGATGTCACGGACACGGCGTACACACCTGTTATTCCGTCTCTTTTCCATTATGAACACCTTCACGACAACAAAGCTGCTCGGAGCAAAAGACACCACCCTTTCTTTGGTCCACTGCCGTGTTTTCTCCACAAGCCTGAATAAACCCCATTAGCACCTTGAGCGTAATTATATCCTCTCAGGTGTCGTTTAATGCCTCGACTTGACAGGTTTTCAAGTCTCCCTGTCATGTTATGGAAGGTCAGAGCCCCTCATCTGATGTCAAAGACATTTGCGCAGAAAATGATCAAAATTATAGTGATGATTTCTGCGTTTTTAAAGTGTTTGGGTGTGGCCGGAGAACATATGTATGATCATTGTTCACCTGATCCCACTTCTTGTTATCGTCTTTGTTTCCCCTCCTCTGACAAAGAGCCCCAACAAACCGTGTTTCACCAGCAGAAACACAATGTAAACAAGTGACTGATGGCTTCTAATAATGAATGTAAAGACCCATTGTTCTGCGCGGAGTCATTGCCTCATGTAAAGATTTAGTGTCAGGCCTCAGGGTCGCTACCTAATGCTTGTCTCACTTTTCCTCATAAACATCAAAGAGAGCTTGTCTTCAAAAGTCACAATAAAGCACATGGGTAGTTTGCTGGGCGCTCTTTCAGCAGACACCCACCCATGTCATTGTGCCGATGGGTAGATATCTTAGATGTCAGGGGATGCCCTGCTCCGAATGAACTCGGCAGAGCTGCCAAATCCCTACAGGAAAGGAAAAGGTTGTGTGTTTGTTGATGCTTGGAGGAGGCTTGTCTTTTGTGGAGGTAATTATCCAGTGTGCAAACATAGTCTTTTGGTTGGACTGCGAGTACAGATGTGTGTTTTGTTTCGTCTGGTTTGGGGAATGTATGTCAGCATCTCCTGGGGTGGGAAAAAAAATACAAAATCAAACCGCAGGCCTCAAGGTCAGAAGTTCAGGCACATCTCAGTTCCGGCTGATTGTGGTATGATTTTAAATTAACATGTAAGAGGAGTTTATTCAACTTTTGACAGTTTTCTGGCGAGTTTTTTTTTTCTTTTTCTTTCTTTTATTAGATCTACTGACACATTTTCACCCCATTTTTAAGGTTAGATTTAAAACTCTCTTGGAAACCATTTTAGTGATTTCAACATTTATTTTATTATTATTATTATTATTATTATTATTATTATTAAACTTTGACAATCCATCATGAAAATATATTTTTACATAATTTATTATAAACTTGTTGACCTCAAGATATGAAATTGTTATAAAAATTATTTGCTTAATTAAAATTATAATTGATTGATGTAATTCAATATTTGTTTAGTTATTATTGTTTGTTTGACCATGAATTAATATGTTGTGGTTTATTAGGTACACTTGTCCAACTGCTTAATGCAAATTTTTAATTAGCCAATCACATGGCAGCAACTAAGTTTATTTAGGCATGTAGACATAGTCAAAACGATCTGCTGCAGTTCAAACCGAGCATGATTTAAGTGATTTAAGTGACTTTGTACGTGGCATTTAAGTGACTTTGTACGTGGCATGGTTGTTGGTGCCAGGCGGGCTGGTCTGAGCATTTCAGAAACTGCTGATTTTTTGGGATTTTAACACACAACCATCTCTAGGGTTTACAGAGAATAGTCTGAAAAAGAGAAAATATCAAGCGAGCGGCAGTTCTGTGGGCGCAAATGCCTTAATTAAGGAGAATTGCCAGACTGTTAGAGCTGATAGAAAGACAATAGTAACTCAAATAACCACTTGTTACAATGCAGAAGAGCATCTTTGAACGCACAACATGTCAAACCTTAAGGAGGATGGGCTACAGCAGCAAAAGACTGGCTGCCACGCCTCCTGTCAGCTGAGAACAGGAAACTGAGGCTACAATTCGCACAGGCTCACCAAAATTGAACAAAAAAGATTGGAAAAACTTTGCCTGGTCTGATTTCTGCTGCAACATTCAGATATAGGGTCAGAATCTGGCATCAACAACATGAAAGCATGGATCCATCCTGCTTTGTATCAATGGTTCAGGCTGGTGGTGGTGGTGTAATGGTGTGGGGAATATTTTCTTGGAACACTTTGGGCCGATTAATACCAATTGAGCACTGTGTCAACACCACAGTCTACCTGAGTATTGTTGCTAAACTTGCCCTTCCCTTTATGTCCACAGTGTACGCATCTTCTGATGGCTACTTCCAGCAGGATAACGCACTGCAATCAGAAAGCGTGAATCATCTCAGACTGGTTTCCTGAACATTCACTGTAGAGTTCATTGTACTTAAATGGCCTCCACAGTCACCAGACCTCAATCCAATAGAGCACTTTGGGATGTAGTGGAACGGGAGATTCACATCAGGGATGTGCAGCCGACAAATCTGCAGCAACTTTGTGGTGCTATCATGTCAATATGGACTAAAATCTCTGAGAAATAGTTCCAGTACCTTATTGAATTTATACCATGAAGGATTAAGGTAGTTCTGAAGGCAAAAGGGTGTCCAACGCGGTACTAGTAAGGTGTACCTAATAAAGTGGCTGGTGAGTGTAGGTGAAAAACGGTATTTTCATGAATTTTCTGAAGAATTTTTCTTGATTTTTCATTAGTGCCTACATAAAAAAAAAAAATCATTAAATTAGTGCCTACATTAAAAAAAAAATCATTAAATATCTTCACAGTCGTGCGTTTAACTGAGTGAACTAGATTTAGAGAATGTCTCTGCCGTATGTACAAACTGAGGCAGTGAACGCTCACTTCCAATATGTGCAATATAGGACAGTGGGCTGTGGACTGGAGGTTTAAATGAAGATATCAGCATTTATCTCCAGTATGTGCTGTGCAGGACAGTGGGCAGAGGGGGCTTCTGGTATCGAGGCAACCACTGATAAGAGTCATTAGTGGGGTCAGCGGTTACTGAGGAGCCTCGTGAGGCTGTCAGCAGGCGGGGGGCAGGCGGTCAGATTCGTGCCTCATGAGCACCACACTTCCTGAAAGAAGACAGACGAGAGGTTAAACTAGAGCGCCGAGTGTCAGAAAGAAACTGCACCCCTCTCAGAAACAAAGCTCTAATAAGTAAAGCCCCAACAAGCAGCACACTTGATAGCACTCTTTGTGGTGGTCTGTACCTGTCCAGACATGCAGATGAAAACACAGATCTGATACACACTCATGAGCAGTACTGAGCCAAAAAAAAGTTTTGCACTTTTAAATTTTTTTATAATCATTTAAACTTGTGCTGATGTTCAATTCTGCAATATGTAAGAAATAATTAATCACAGCCTTTAACATATGGAATAACATAGTATATAATATATATTAAATAACCTACCTCAGGTGTGTATTATTTTTCTAACCACCCATTGTCACGGTAATGTGGCCTCAACACCAAGGTGGCTTTAGTGATTACTGTTAATAGGCTAAATTGAATAAATCTAATGTTTATAATATTTTAACATTCTAACTTTATGAATGAAAGAAATATTGTGTTGTTGGATTCATTATGTTTTGGATTTGCGCTGTAATATCTGACTATATCAATTGATCTGTAACACTCTCACGTGTTTGTTTATTTTGTTTTACATTTTGGGAGGTTCCAACAACCAAATACATTTAGACCTGTCCAGTTTTGTCTGGAATGTGTCCCATACCACCTCCTAAAGTGGCCTCAGCATTTTGGAGGATATTTACACCACTTCTTTTCACAATCGGATAGCTATCGGATAAGAAAAAATGCTGGACGTGATCAGGTGTAAACAGCCCCTAAGAGGGCACAATTGCCAAGTTATTCTAGAGGAAACATTTTTTGATTACAAGAATGAAAATTGGATCCTAAATACACAAAAAATGCTGGGTTTCTCACAATTAAATTATTTTTGACAACATAAAAGAATTTAGTTTATTTATTAGTTTTTACAAATTTAAGTAAATTGAACATAAAACAAATTAGTTGTCTCCAAAAGAAATTAGGAATTGTGTTGTTTGAGCTCATTTTAAATAAGTAGTCTACACAAACAGCAAATGTCATTTTTTGACTATAGAACAATTAACCACTGAACTACACTGGATTTAAACCATGATTGCTGATTGTACAAGTATTTTTCTGTAAATAAATGTATTATTGATTTATGCTGTTAATAAAACATACTGTAATGGTATTGACTTGTAATTAGTGCTGCACGATATTGGAAATATTTTACATTGAGATATTTTTTTCTCTGACATACAGTACAGACCAAAAGTTTGGACACACCTTGGACTACCTACCTCTTGCTGCTCATCAAGAGAATGCCAAGGTTGTGTAATCAAAGCAAAAGGTGGCTACTTTAAAGAACCTATATGACATTTTTTCAATTGTTTCACACTTTTTTTGTTATGTATATAATTCCATGTGTGTTTTGATGCCTTCAGTGTGAATCTACAATTTTTATAGTCATGAAAATAAAGAAAACTCTTTGAATGAGAAGGTGTGTCCAAACTGTTGGTCTGTACTATGTGCTGTTGGAGAGCGATATAAAAAGAATTTCACCAGATGACTTAAATAGCGCTGATTGCAAAATCTTTATTCATTTTCTTGTCAGCTTAGTCCCTTTATTAATCTTGGGTTGCCACAGCGGAATGAACCGCCAACTTATCCAGCAAGTTTTTACGCAGCGAATGCCCTTCCAGGCGCAACCCATCTCTGGGAAACATCCACACATACACACACACTTGTACGGACAATTTAGCCTACCCAATTCACCTGCACCGCATATCTTTGGACTGTGGGGGAAACCGGAGTACCTGGAGGAAACCCACGCGAACGCAGGGAGAACATGCAAACTCCACACAAAAACGCCAACTGAGCCGAGGATCGAACCAGCGACCCAGTGACCTTCTTGCTGTGAGGCGAACGTGCTACCTACTGCACCACTGCATCGCCCTTGATTGGGATGATTTTGTAAGAAAATTAGATATAAATATTTTTAATGTCATTTATTATACATATAAAAGAAACTACTATGAATGGTAAATAAACACAATGGAGCAAATATTAAAGTAAAATAAACCACAAATGTTGTGTGTTTTGACCTGTTTCTGATCATCTATAATCAACTCAACATTTCATATTTTTTAATGTAACTATAGCGGACGCACACATTGTGATATTGATGCTCAAAAAGATATATTGTGCAGCCCTACATATAATGAACAAAGCTGATGCACAGTGGCTCAGTGGTTAGCACTGTCATCTTACAGCAAAAAGGTCGCTGGTTCGAGTCCCAGCTGGACCAGTTGGCATTTCTGTGTGGAGTTTGCATGTTCTCCCCGTGTTCACGTGGGTTTCCTCCGGGTGCTTCGGTTTCCTCCACAGTCCAAAGATGAGCGGTAGTGGTCTAGGTCAACTGAATAAACAAAATTGGCCGTAGTGTTTGAGTGTGTGTGTATATGAATGTATATGGGTGTTTCCCTGTACCGGGTTGCAATTGGAAGGTCATTTGTTGGTAAACCATATGCCAGAATAGTTGGCGGTTTATTCTGCTGTGGCGACCTCTAAAATAGAGATTAAGCTGAGGGAGAATGAATGAATGAATGAATGAATGAACAAAACTGCTTTTACCGCTTGACCTGAATAAACTATCATAGTTGAAATGTTCGCACGGCTGGTCTGGAGTGTTTGTAGTTTCAGTTCTTACTTAAGAGCAAATTCCAGATAAGAAAACATTTGTGAATGTCAGAATCTTTGTGAAAAGTGTGTTAGTGGGGTTTAAGAAATATTAATTCATAAGAATAATTGGTGAAAGAAGCCCATTGTTCAGATTTATGTTTCAAGACATTTGCCAGGTTTTTGTCTTCAAACTGCTCATGTGTATAGAGCTAGTTTCTTACACATTTCAGCCAAAGCCTTTTTTGTTTTGTTTCATTTGTTTTTAGTCTATTTTAGGCTCTGAAGTAATCTAACATGCAAAAATTGTTTGGTGTAGTGATATAAAATCGTAATGCAGTTAAGATATGTGTGGATCTACTTTAGGTGTGCATTTATCTGAAAATAATTGCACACGTTCGATTGTTTTTTAACCAATCAATCATGCATTCAGCAGCCCCATAGTACAAACATGTGATGATGAACATTATTGATACTGTCATTGTGGGGACTTCAAATACTGCGAATAAGGATTTATTGGATTTATTTAACTATTAGATTGGCATTAAAGACTATTACAACGTTTTGTTATTTTAAGTGGTGTTTACTCATCATAGCACCAAATGCTTTTCAACCATAAACATTTCATTTTCATGTTAAAGTGTCCTACAATATAGGTTATTTATACTTTGAAATTAGACTCTATTTGTTAACAGAAGTTAATTCCATTAAACTTAAAACTACTCATGAGGCATTTATTAAGCTTTTGTTAATTTCTTATAGTTAATATTCCATCAATCATCAAACATTATCATTTTTATCTATTAGTGTTAATAACTAATAAACCAACTTTTTTAAACATTAAAACTAAAATTAAAACTGCTATAGTTGCTATATCTGCTATGCAAAAGCTATAGTTATACTTAAGAGTGAATACAATTAAAAATAATTATTGTTGAAGTTCTCAGGAAATAAACTGACATTATACTGTAGCTGAGAGATTTTCTGCTGCAAAAGGTGACATTAACAAATATTAAAGAGAGCATTATGAAATGAAATCATATTGTGGAGGCAGAAAAAGGTCAATATTTTCAGAACTGTCAGGTAAACAATTTTGGTCTCCGCTGTTTTTCTCACTGTTGCTGTTAGCTTGTATTTTTGTTTTATTTATTCGTTTTTTTATATTGCACCATTTAATACAAAAAAAGTTGCCTAAGGTGCTTTACAATTCACAAGCTAACAAACACAAAAATATAAATATATTCACCCACATCACATAAACAGAAACATGACAATAACCCATTTCAAAAGACTCCCCATTTCATTTGTATTTAAAATGTTGTTTTAACAAAGCTTTGAACCTGCAACGATTTGGCAGAATGAATTTTATATGTGAGAGCTTTCCACAATTATTAATGAATTCATTCATTTTCTTTTCGCCGTTGTCCCTTTATTAATCTGGGGTCACCACAGCAGAATGAACCGCCAACTTATTCAAGCACATATTTTACGCAGCGGATGCCCTTCTATAGCTGCAACCCATCTCTGGGGAACACACTTACACTCTCATTCACACACATTCACTAAGGACAATTTTAGCTTACCCAATTCACCTATACCACATGTCTGTTTTGTGGGGGAAACCGGAACACCTGGAGAAAACCCACGCGAACGCAGGAAGAAAATGCAAACTCCACACAGAAATGCCAACTGACCCAGCCGAGGCTCGAACCAGCGACCTTGCTGTGAGGCAACAGCACTACCTACTGTGCCACTGCATCGCCCCCTCCACAATTAAGGGCCTGCAAATGAAACCGCTTCGTCCTCTCTATACTAATATTTTTGTCAGGTTCTGCGGAGCAGATATTGCTTTCTGATCTTATAAAGACCTAGAAGTTATGCAAATTTCTATCATGCAATACAGATGTACTGGAGAATAAATTGTGAAAGGCCTTACAAAGAAGATAGATAAACAGAAAGACAGACACAAATGCATTTACATTTAGACCTTTTTTTAAAGTGGTACCTGTTGTACTTTACAAATTTATCACATTTTCTTAAGAAAAGGTTAAAATAACCCTTTCATGCTGCTTTTGTCAACATTGTGATGATGCCAACATTGTGATGATGCCATAGATGTATAGTGGAAGGCTTTATTACAATTATCAAAACTATATATATATATATATATATATATATACATATATATACATATATATACATATATATATATATATATATATATATATATATATATATATATATATATATATATATATATATATATAGTTTTGATAATATACATAATATATATATACACACAGTAAGAACTGAAAGTTCTGCTTTTTTTTACAATATTGCAAATTCACTAAAACCTGCCTGAACAAAATAAAAAACATAAAAAAATTTAATTCATTAAACTTGAATATTTAATAATATACCTTTTTGTAATATATTGCAATAAACAAATATATATTTATAGGTATGCATTTTAACTTATGCATTAAATATGCGCTCCAATTCTTTTCTTGTTTAAGACATGTTGAATCCATCTCTCATCATTTGCATTGTTTCCAAATTGATTTGTGATTTTTTTTCTCACCAATATTTTTATCAATTTTATCTATTATTTTCAGTAAAGCTGCTTCTGACCATGACATGTCTACACTAAAGTAAAGAGAGATCTCCACCTAAGTATCACTTGATCGGCTGATCACCATGACAAGGAATCGGAATTCTGTATTGGTTGCAAAAATCCTGATTGGAGCATCCCTATTAATTATAACATACTTGCTTAAAATAATTCAATTCAATATCTGTCTCTTTGTTATGTGAATCATGACAGTCTAGTTTAATTATATTAATAAATTTACGTTAAAACAATTTTCATTTTAGAAAATACAAATAAATACAAACTAACACACTGATTTAAAATTTATTTATTTTTTTTTATTTTTACTTAGAACTTTAGATAATCTTTTTTTTTTTTCATTGCAAGTTGAGTCATCAAGTTTTACTGGTCATTTTAATTTTGTAAGTCGAAATACGCGATGAACTGTTCTAACCGGGAGACAAATTGAAGTCTCATTTATCTGCTAGCAGTGATGGACTAGCAGTGCAGCGCTGTGGTTTTCATCAGGGCACAAGGCATTCATCAAACCCTCTAGACCTTTTTTTTTTTCTTTTTTTTTCGCTCTATTAATTTGAACCTTAAATGGATTTTCTTATGACAGAGAGCATGCAAAGTTTCCATGGTGACAGAAAGCGCCGCTCAGCATCTCCTCCGTAAAAGCCGCATTGACTGACATGCGTTGAATAACCACTGAAAGAATGTGAGGAGGAAATGTGCACATTACAATATGCACATAGCATTTACCCTGTGACAACTCCCTGATGTGTTAAACCACAATTTTCCTCGAGTTGGGAAAGAAACAGACTATGTTTTTAAAACACGCACCCACCAAACTAGCCATACGTGATAAGAAAACTGATTAAACATAGCTACGCCGAGCGACGATTGAAACCTCGCGTAGTACAATGCCGCAGCTAATAATAATTGTCACTGATTGTTGACAAATACATGGAAGGTGTTTGAATTGACAGCATTATTATAGATTGGTGACACTCCCTGAGAGATTTCGAAACAGATTGCATTGCCAGAAGTCTTATTTCTGCTAGTTTGATCACTATAGCGTAGATCTGGAATTAAAAACCCCTATTTTTTTTTTTTTCCAATCACTGTCATGACAGCGTAACCGCCTATGGCCATGTTGGAGAAATGGCCCCTGCTGACTGCCATCTTGTCTCTTTTTTTTTTCTTCTTCTTTTTTTCCTGGGGGACAAAGACTGTTGTACCTTTCAAGGGTGATTCTAGGTGGATCCGGTTTCACTCGGCGCTCACTCCCGCCCATTTGTAAAGGCAAAGATCATTAGCCTCTTAAATTACGCTACTTTTTTTTTTCCAGCAGCCCAGTTCTTCTTCTCCTCTCCATCACACCTAGACAAATTAAACATGCTGCAAATGAGATGCTGTCTCGCCATCCACACCATCTCATAGTGTTTATTTTCATTCAATAGCGGGGGTTATTCTGAGGTCTCTTTCTCAGCTAATCTTTTAAATGGTTGCTTGTCTTGGAAGCCTGGTTTGATACGACATTTGAAATGCCACCCACATGAGGAAACCGTATCAGCGCTTGAGTGATCTTCTTAACTTGTAAACAGTGTTGTGGTGAGAGTCGCCTAACAAACCATTTATTTGTTAAAAGCACAGATGATGGTGTTGTATGAAACTGTAGTAAAGCTAGATCTGGATTTATTTATTTTTTTGTCTGTTTGTAAACTGCTCGAATCTAACAATATAAAGGTCAAAGATGGAAAGGGTTTCATGCGCAAAATGGTTTCATGTGCAAAATGGTGTTTTATTTTGTCCTAGCAAGATATTTTATATCAAAAAAGGATTGTCTGAGATATTTAGAACAAGAACCATTTGATGACATTTTAAAGACTCTAATTAAGGATCACAACGTGGCCTCAAAATACAAAGGAATTGTCATTTTAAATCCTTACACTTTGCAGCTTTTGCTCATTTGTTAGAATTCATCTTTTAATCATTTATAATATTAAAAGTAGCTCAGAGTATTTTGTTTCATGTTTTTCTGTTGTGCTAAATAACAATTAAACATTTTACACTGACACAGTTTCACTGATATTTTATTTCACACAAAGTAGAGCTAGGCGATTTGGCAGAAATGCAATCTCAATAGTTATGTTTTATATTGAACAATGACAATATATATTTTAATATAAGTTGCTAATGCTTCCAGATTTTAAAAAATTACTTAAGCCACAAACATTAGAAGGTCCATTAAATGGTATAACATACTTTCGGCCGATAATATTTTGGTGGCCAAAAAATCGGTACTTCTTTAATATCAACAAAATTTTAGATTCCCATTGTTGCACATTTCATTTTATTGTTGCTGTGTGATTGCCTCTTAGATCAATATAGAGTTTAAAAAAAAAGTCTAGAGCTTATCATTGTTATTAACATAAATTTTATTGCAGTTTGATAAAGTATCGTTTATCAGTTTATCCCTAACACAAAGTTATATTTGAACTATTAAAGCAGGTAATTTATTTCCATTTGATACACTTTCTATGCAAATGAATGTACTTGTATACATTTTATTGGAAAGTTTTGCAAGTGTCAGACATTGTCTCTTTATTTCTTTTTTGAACTGGAACAGCCATATCTTATAAGATGAAAATCAAAGTTGGAATTAAATGAGAATGAAATGATGTCTGTTTTTCCCACCTTGTCTGTAATAGCGTGAATTAATTAGTATAAAATACAATAATGATATAAGAATTACTTTGAAATATTAAGGATTAGACTGGTTTGTCAAATCATCTTTCATGGTTTGTCTTGGCTGACGTTTTCCCTGAGTTAACTATAGGGTATATGCACAGCTATTGTTTCTTCCCATTCCGATAAACTTCTGGTGAACGGTTAATGTGACTTTTTCAATTGTATACTGTTTCTTCTACAGCATCGATGTTGTAATGTAATTCAGATATAATCAGTTAAATAGAAATTGGCATTCATTCAGTTGTTCAACATAAAACGAGAGCCGTTTACACACACGGGCGTGTCAGGATCAGCAGGCTAGCGCAGAAACTCCATTGAAAATACTGTGGTAAAATAAATGTTCATATTTTAAAGACCTTTACCAAAAAAAATTTAATTTGATGCAGTGCTTTTTGTACATCCTGAGACCCACTTTATATTGTATATCAATCAGGCAGTGAAAATAGTTGACTTTTAAAGATAACAGACCTTAAATGCATCGATTTTGTAACAGCGTACAGTTCACTGGAAGAGTTTGACCCAGATTATTAAAAAATTAACAGTTCTTCTGCAAAAACCCTATTACAATATTGTTTTTTAATCTAACTTTATTTTGTGTTCTATTGATTTAATGTTTCTTTTCTTTAATTCATAGTTGGTTTCAAATTGTAATTATATTTTAGTAAAGAGACCAATTCTCATTTAGTTGCCTGCTAATTTATTGACTATTTATTAAATTGTATTGACGAGAAATGAATGCATTATTTTTGGGTGATCATATTATATTTCTAATCCAATTCTTACAGCCACTACAACAACAATTTAACTAACTATTATTTACTATTGGCACTAAATTAGGAGTGTATAGTGAACCATGTGAGATCAAATTCCATCAAGACTGAATATAACTACATGTTAGCTTCTAACTTTGCAACTGTGGCTAGTTTTAAGAAACAATGAATCTATTTCTCATCAATAAATACCATTTTGGCAAAGTTGAACAATTGAATGGTTGCTGAGGGGGTTAGTGAAGTGCAAAAATGCTTACATATGTCTACCTAGCTAACCTGTTAAATGTTTTGAGTATTTATTCATTTGCAATATATTCCTCATTCGAAAGTGCTTCGGAATCTTGTTTGATACCCAAAATAAGTCACTATTTTAGTTCAATCCATAATGTTTGTTATTGCTTGTTTTCATTTGGTTATTTATTTGTTACTTGTAAATACTTAAAATAAGTGCATTATTTGTAACACATTCACCATTTTCCTAAGCCCCATGCGATGTTTTGCTTTGCCCCTGATTATGGGACTTACTTCACATCAGTGTACCGTTATAAGCTATTATTAGCCTTTTCAATACAGTGAGGTGACATTATCCTTCTAACCATTAAAACATTGAATCGTAAAAGGATATGTAAGACTGTAAAAGCATTAACAGTTTTCTTTCATCATACAATGAATAACAACAAGAAGCTTGATTATTTCTTTAGAAATATATGGACATTAAATATCATATGTTACAGTATTCAAAGCATTCATTTAGAAAGTCTGTGTAAAACAAACCTGAAAAGAAAATACCAATACTTTATTTTCTTGACAAACAAGAAAGGAAATGTATGGCTCTATCAGTCAAACTAACAGATAGGATTTATTTATAGTAGAGCCTTGAAATTATTTGCATTTTTGAGGGGAACTTCCCCAAACCAGAATCTCCCATAATCTAAAATGTATTAGACTTGTTATGGGGAAAAAAGGTAGTTGTTTATCTTTTAAAGGCATATTTTTTTAAGCCTGATGTTCAGTGCTACTATCAGGAACTCATTCCCAGATGTATTTCTTGGACTCATCATTATAGGAATCATGCGCTTCAGGCTGTTACGCCTTCCATAAGGAAACTTGGATGTGTTTTCAGTCAGATTGTGTTTAGTGCAGCAGTACAGAGCCGTGTTTCTTTAGCTCCCATGCGTCCAGCTGCAGACCAAAATATTTCTGTTATTTTTTTAATCATACCAATTTAGGTCTTTCAGTTCGCAGAGGTGCCGTTCAATTAAAGGCTTGTTTGGCCCATAGAGGTGCCACTTACACTTATTGACTGTGCCTGTGCCAGTCCTGGGGTCAAGTCGTTTCGGCTGGTGGTGCCAAGGCAGGTGCTAAAGATTAGTGCCGCCAAGAGTGTCTGTACCTTGAAGAGGCAGTGTTTTATTTGCAAACTGAATTGTGCTAAGACGCATTCAACACAAACAGTCGGACGCTGTGGTAATACTGAAAGGCATTTTTTGTTTATATTTCAGCTGGTAATCTGGACTGCTATGAAACCAGCCGTAGCTGTGAAACCGTTTCACTTTTTCAAAACAAGTACTAAGATAACACAACGGGTGCGAACAATCCCATAAGCTTTATAATACTAAAAGCGAGGTGTTTTGCCACAGCTCGTGTTTTGCATGCATTTATTGGCTGTGATTTTGAAGTCCCAGCATTGCAAAAAAACACATTCTGAAGATCATTTGCATTTCATTCTTGTGGTCTTTTCCAGGTAAAACACACGGTGAGACACAAATTAACTCTTTCATGGTAACACCTCCACAAACACAAGCTTTTAAGCATATGTAGAATGATGGAAGAAGAGAAAGCAGCACTTTTTGTGTTCTCTGAGGGCAGAGAGGGAACCAGGTGTTCTCTTCTGATCAGATACTGTATTTCTCGGTGAGGCCTGAGGGAATAAGGCTGGCCTTTGACTCTCTATTGGGACAATTATAATGAGCCGCCAGTTATGTTCTCCCGAGGCTTCAACATCTTACCTGTGCAGTGCTCATTTGTGATGTCTGAGGAGCTTGTGTGACTCTGTGGCGCTCCCAGTAATCATCTGTGTGTGGACAGATACGGTTATTGTTTTAGTGTTTCTTCAGGTTTTTGTCTGTGTAGCTGCATTCATGCATTTGAAGTTGATCTGCATTTAAAACGTTAATAGTCTTTAGCCTAAATGTGTTTAATATATCTAATCATTTGACTTTTTTTGCTTTAAAAAGATAGTGTTTAGTTACAGTCTGTGTAAAGGGTAATGCATTAAAAATAATGCGAGTTACATAATAATATTACTTGTCTTAGTAAGGAGTAAATCATTACTTAAAGTAATAATATTTGAGTTATTTTTTAAAAAAAAGAAACGCAAGTTGAATTGTTGAATTAAAATTGGAGAAATTGTTGAATTAAAATTAAAGTAGTTGCAATGAATCACGTAGTCAATGAGAAAATGTTTACATTATTTTGAACACATCGAAGAAAAGGGATTGTCTCAATGGAGCAGAGCAGCGTGACCAGAATCTTTACACAGCGTGACCAGAGGCTCTGTAATGTTATAGCAGAGAAAGCTAAAATGCCGTCCAAACGCTGCCATTTGCACAGAGCTTGTTCTATTTCTGTATTTGGGCTTCCAAAAGACACAACACAAAGAGAGGAGTGCTTACAATTTAATTTTAGTTATGTTCTAAAGAATTATAAAAAAATATATAGAACTAGCATTTGACAAAGAACAGCTTCCAGAATCTATCCCAGTTCAGTCCTGGACTCGGTTAAAACTCCTCCAACCGACGAAGCTGTGGATTGTGAGCCACAACCTGTAAGCATTTTTGTTTGTTAAAATTGATCAACTACGTGCAGAGTTTCTAGCGTTAATGGTATGTTGTAGCGAAGAGGTAAACAAGGATGTGAACAATGGGAAATGCTGTTTGGCACCACTAACAATTTAGCTACAAATTTATATTTGTCCGTCAAACCGCTGTAAACACCCACATTCTCCACCAGCGCTGCAGTGTCTCTCTATGCGGACACTTTCTGTGCATTCTATATCTCAAATAACAAATTAGCAAAAGATACGTGAACATTTCAAATGACTTCATTCATTCATTCATTTTCTTGTCGGCTTAGTCCCTTTATTAATCTGGGGTCGCCACAGCGGAGTGAACAGCCAACTTATCCAGCAAGTTTTTACGCATCGGATGCCCTTCCAGCTGCAACCCATCTCTGGAAAAATTTCAAATTACTTACACATTCATATTCCGAATTTATGTGAAATACACTTGTCAGATTCTATTTTAGAGAACAGGCATGAGGTTCTGCTCTTCATTTTCTGGCAGATAATGCTGCTTACAGCTGCTCTGACTGACATCACAGCACATTGTTAGATGACCAATCAGAGCCTCTTGAGGACGGGCCTTTCAGAGAAACTAGGTAATATGACAGTCGCTTTCATGTAAGATTATGTGCTGTTGGGGATGTTTTTATCTACCCTGGGGTGATTTTTAAGTCTTAATTTGGTCAAAACTTTCTCTGTGTTTCAGCAGATGGAATGATTTTTGGTGACATGTTATTTTGACGGAAGTTTTGGTAAAATCATTTGAAAGTTTTCAAAAATTCAACAATACACTTTGGGAAAATTGATTACCCTTTTGTTATGTTCGTTGCCCCATTGACTTCAATTAAAATGACATTTTCTGATCTGAAAACCCTGACATCATTTAAAGATGCATTCTTTATTGTTTTAAGTTTTTCATTTTATAGTTGATCATTAGTTGCAGTGCAAAAAAGGCATGGGACGATAAGCGTTTTGAGGGTATGTCACGGTTTAGAAAAGTCGAGGTTTTGAAACTGTTCCTTACTGTTCCCAAGGTATGTTCAAAAAAATATATATTATTTAAATGACAACAGTATCTCCAGCAGAAAAGATATCCAAAGATGCCTTTTTATTCAGGCTGATATGTTTACTGCTCCAAAATATTTTAATATTTCAAAAAATAAAATATATTGTTTTTTGTTTTTTATTATAAATAAAATGTTTTTATTTATTTTTTTTTAAGTTTTTTTTTTTTATCCAGATTAAAAATAATATATTTTAGAGCAGTAATCACAATACCGTGATACTGTCAAACCGTGACATTTTTATCCAAGGTTATCATACCGTCAGAATCTTATTGTGTGTGTGTGTGTGTGTGTGTGTGTGTGTGTGTGTGTGTGTGTGTGTGTGTGTGTGTGTGTGTGTGTGTGTGTGTGTGTGTGTGTGTGTGTGTGTGTGTGTGTGTGTGTGTGTGTGTGTGTGTGTGTGTGTGTGTGTGTGTAAGCAGCTTAGCTTTCAGAGCATAGTAAACATAGTAAGTGTATTTATGCTCACACACACGTCAAAATCTACAGAAAACAGAATATAAAAGCCAGAAATGTTTTTGCACAGGCCTTTCTTAATGGTTGGTGGTGCAACTGATGATAAACAGTAAAAATTACACATTTTACCTCTTCTCAACAGGGAAAACCACCAACAAGCAAGTATGCATGATTATATGCTGTCACGGCTTTGCAATCAAAAAATGTCATTATAATGGAAGTCAATGGGGTAAAAATAGCTACAAACATAATGAAAGGGTAAATTTCAACAGTACATAAGGGTTAATAATAGATGTGAAATATTAATAATGTTTTTTGGAAATATCTTTTTTGCAAAACCAATAGAAATATTTACAGTTAGGTCCATAAATGTTGGAACATTGACATATTCTTTGGGGAAAATGCCCTAAGAACAAGCAAGATCTAAAGACAGTTGCTGTAGAGGCAGAGCACCACCAGGAATTAAACCCAGCGTCTGGTGGTGTCTATGCACATACGCAAACTGTTATAATCCATACACTGTTCACCTGATTTGGATGTAAATACCCTCGCATTAAAGCTGACAGTCTGCAGTTGAAGCATATCTTGTCCATTTCAGTACAATTCCATTGTTTTGGTGTAAAGAGCCAAAAATGTTAGAATCGTGTCAATGTCCCAATATTTATGGACCTAACTGTATGTGCCTATTAAAGAGCCCATATTATACATGAAATAAGGTCATATCTTGGTTGTAAGGGTCTCCAACAACAGTCTAATATGCATGCAAGGTCAAAAAACACTTTCATGGTCTTATAATCTGCATTTATTTTTACCTAATTATCCCAGCGACTCCTGTATGAATCGTCCAGTGATTCATTTGTTCCCAAACCCCTCCTTAGCGCGGAGCTAATCTGCGCTGATTGGACCGATGACAGTCTGTCGCGATTGGTCGACTGCCTTCAGTCAGAGAGGGAAATGGCCAATAGCTAATCAGCAATTTAAAAAGTAATCACAGTTCATACACGCTCGATAGTGTAGGCGTGGACTTTAGCTGCCACACTATGGCGAGTGGATAGTGCCACGGATAACCGAACGAAGGAGACAGTCGTGTACTCGCCATACCACACACACACAAAAACACACACACACCTCCGGATGACAACGCTCCCGCTTCAGCCCGCACCCGCCAGGTTTTAGCCTGAGAACCCGCTCCGTTTTCTGCCCGCCGCGCCCGGTCCCGCTAGAGCCGAGAACACAACCAAAAATCACCCAGTATACAGTCCAGACAGCCAAGCTGTCTGTATACACACAGCACAAAGTACACAAAGCTCGTTCGTTCGTTCGCTCTCTCTCTCTCTCTCTCCCCGCGCCAGATTTCTGCGGCGCGGGAATACATTTCCGAATAAGTCGCGGGAGCAGAACTCTAGCACGGAGCTCCATAAACAAACAGCACGCGTCGCGTTTTTAACGTGACTTTGCACGCGATAAGATAATATATCCAGTTAACCTGATACAGTACACGCGGTTACAAGTAACAAATCACAACTAAATACATTTGCAAGCTAGAGTAAACGAGGCAACAACTTTAACCGCACGTACTTACACTTGAGAAATGTAGGAAGAAAAATCCATCCTGACGTCCATCAGTTACTCTTTACTGATCCTTCCTTTAACAAACTCAGATGAAGTATTCTTTGTAGCATGTAGCTTCCAGAAGTTTCCAACTGCTTGGTTATAATGCTGATGTTTCATCTTTGGGTAGAGACTCAATATATCCATCTGCAGTGTGACTTCAATCGACCGGCATGTTTGTGTGCGTGTGTTTGTGGGTGTGCGTGTGTTTGTGGGTGTGTGTGTGTGTGTGTGTCTGGGTTACTGCGTCAGAGGGCGGGGCCTCAGGTTTGAAATCTCCCGGGTTTGCGCGTGCACGTGAAAAACTTTGTTTCGTTCGTACGTCATGGCGAAACACCTAATGAGTCGGTATCAAGGCGACTCGTTTGAAGCACTATGATTCGACTCTTTTATAGATGAATCAACAGTTTTAAACACTGTATTCTTACAGATTTAAGCCTTAGCTGGATACTTCACTTCACTTAGAGCTGTGTTACACACTACATGGAGGGGAATTTTCAAAAACCCATAATATGGGCTCTTTAAAAAATATATAATTAAATGACATAATTTTTTTTCTATTTAGAAATAGATTGTAAATAAATGGATTAAATATAAATAAATAGAAATCTTAAATAGAAACAAAATTGTCAGCTTTAAATCTCACATGACCTGACAGAAATCATTAGGAAACTTATTTGGTGTTCAAGGAAACAAAACATTTATTAAAGTATTTTTTTATCTTTGGTAATGTTAGTTAAGAAAAATACTGTTGTTCACATAGTTTGTGTTAATTCACAGTACATTAATAATTTTAATTAGCATAACTTTTTATTTTAGTAATTCATTAGTAGTAAATTAATATAAATATGCTGCACAAGTTCATTCTCTAAATACCATGAGGAGTTTTTTGTTTTGTTTTTGTTGTTTTTGCATGAACTGTCCCGTTAAGTTCTTGCCAGTTTGATAAGAGCGCCCCATTCTATTACATGCCTAAAGAAGGGATTTGTGGGATTTTCCATCATAGTTTTGCTAATGAGCACAGAAGGAATTGAAAAGTGAGAGGCATAGATAGGGCTAGTGCCCTCGAGCCATTCTGGAGAGGTGGAGGGGTGAAGACTGCCTCCTTCAGGGAAGTGTGTGCGCTCACTGGACCAGATCCATCCTCCGCTCTCTCTTTCCTTTTATCCATCCTCAGGGTGGATGGGCTCAGACCTTGGCTGCTCCGTGGCCCTGAATGACAGGGTCCCTCTCAGCCGCACAAAGCCAACAAAGCTCCCGTCTGGCCTTCCCACCCCTCCTGACCCAGACAATGCAGGTAAGGAAAACGTCACACATTCATCGGGCAAGCCTTTACCCCCAGAGGTCAAGCCCTCTTAAGCCACTCGTTCCTCCTGTGTTAACAGCAATTAACTAGAAATGAACCGATTTACAAACAAAATGGAGCGATCCTATAGGAAGCGTCCTATCCGAGTGCAAAGGGTTGGTAGTTTGGATCACGCCGTCATCCCACCTCGTTGCCCTCACTCTCCCCAAAAAGAAAGGAATCCTCAAGCTGTAGAGGAGTGTAAATTAGTTTTCTCTTTCTCCTTCCTGGTTGCTTCAAAAAGCCAACAGAACACCTCTCACCCCACTCCTCCTGTAATGAGGCAGGCTATACAAAGCTCTCGGAGTCTGTGAAGGTGCCATGTGCTGTGCAACTTCAAAAAAAAAAAAAAGTCAAAATTAAAACACAATTTTTTCTTAATTTACAAGGATGGTTCACCAAAAAATGGACCCAAAAATTGCTGTTAATTTACTGACACTAAAGCCACTTGAGATGGAGTTTTTAAAGAGAGAGTTCATCCAAAAATGAATATTTACTCTCCCACTTGTGGTTCCAAGCCTTTATGATTTGTTTTTAGGGCTGTGCGATATGGGGAAAATATGTAATTGCGATTCATTATAAATTAATTTAATTAAGTATAATGTATATTTTTAACAGATATTGCGATTTCGATTTGCTAATTCATTTTATAGTTAAGCTTCAGCTCAATATTCTGTATCGTAAGTTCTTACTGCTAAAATACAATGAGTGTTATTTAAAAAGGAACTAAAAAGAAATTAACTAACTTCAACTTCTATTCAAATTTGTTTATAAATATTGAGAAATGAAACATTATTTTTTCATTATTTATTTACACTATTGTTTTTCAAACAGTAGTAAGTTATGGCGTTAGTTATCTCCTGGTGCCTTCGTGATGTTTTTTTCATATGGTGTAACAGCTGCAAACAACTCTGAAATTGTGGTTTGCTGTTGCTACACTAATAGAATTTCACAAGATTTTACTGACATTTTTCACAGTAAATTTCTTTAGTGTCACTTCAATGCATTTAACTGTTAAATTGAACGTGTTCAGAAAATTATTGTAAAATTAAGACTGGCATCATGATTACAGCAAATAACTGTAACAATGGCGATACCTTTTGCACATTAGTTATAGGTATTCAAAAACTAATAATAATACAGTACCTTACTGTTAAACGAATGCAATTATTAGCCAGTAATTTACTGTAAATTTAAGGTCAAATATTTTACATTGTAGCTACTATATTGAGTGTCAGTGGCCGTACTTTTAGTTGACTTTTTAGCAAGACACTCCTCATCTAGCTGCCTGTGGTGCATTTTAGATGTTGGTTGTTGTATTTCCTCATGCAGTGGCAACAATTCTCCAACAGCTCTTACAAATGACCTGTTTTTGTTTGGTGCCTGTGACTTTGAAACCAAAATATTCCCATATTACAACATGCTGTTTTTCTTTAATATAAATTTGTCTATTAATGCTTCTGAAGCGGCAGACACCGTCATCCCACTTTTCTGTGCTTTCCTGTTCATTTGTTTTATTGTTGGCTTTCCGCATAGTTCGTTCACGCATTTCTTATTCGGCAGAACAAAAGTGTGCTCACTCAATTGGACCTTAAAACTGTCACACACAGACGGCAGTCACGCATTTGCTATGGGTGGGGGAAATAATATAATATATACATATATATTTCATATTGCAGCCTCTCAAATCGTGATTATCGCTACGTTTCAAATTGCGATTTAATTTTGATTAATCACACAGCCCTAGTTTCTTTCTTCTGTAGAACCCAAAAGAAGATATTTTAAAGAAAGCTGATTTCCATTGATACCGTTGATTTGCATAGTTGGAAAACAAATAGTAATGGAAACTAATGGTTACAGATCGTCAGCATTCTTCAAAATATCTTTTTTTTTAATTTATGGTAAACTATTCCTTTGATTGTGTCATGGTGGTGCAGTGGGTAACACAATTGCCTCACAGCAAGTAGGTCGCTGGTTCGAGCCTAGGCTGGATCAGTTGGCATTTCTGTGTGGAGTTTGCATGTTCTCCCAGTGTTTGTGTGGGTTTCCTCTGGGTGCTACCCACACAAGTCCAAAGACATGCGGTACAAGTGAATTGGGTAAGCTAAATTTACCATAGTGTATGAGTGTGAATGAGTGTGTATGGATGTTTCCCAGTGATGGGTTGCAGCTGGAAGGGCATTCGCTGCGTAAAACATATGCTGGAACATATGAGACCCCAGATTAATAAAGGTATACGCTGAAAGAAAATGAATGAATAAACTATCCCTTTAAGCTGAAACAGCAGTTCTTGGTGATTGGTGCAAGTCAACAGACAGTCAAAAAAACAAAAAAAAAAAACTAAAAAAAACAGATACTTACAAATACTTGAAATGATCTGTGAAGGAAACAACATTGATTACAACATTCCACTCTTTAATCCACAACCTCAGCAAACAGGTTCCTGAAGCATAATGACATGCACTAACACAAACTCATAAGATGAACCTGTTTGTTTGGAACTTTTTATATAAGATCTGTTATAAACAAATGTCATTAGTTTATTTGTCAGTTTGTGCTTCCACAATTATCATTAAGAAAGGAAGCTCATGCTCCAGACTGTTGTGAAAAGTTAATAATGTTGTAAATAATGTTCAGGTATTTGCACAGAGTGATTGTTTCACTTTATAAGACCTCAAAGTATCTTTTCAAGATATTCAAATTGTTTAGCTTGATTGTGTCTTAAAGTGCCACTCATACTTGACTTTAACTAGGGCCGTGTGTTCATTATATTGAAAGTATCAAAATATTGCAAAAGTACATATCACAGTATATGTCACAAGGATTTGGAAGAAATGAGTGAATTGATTTCAAAGTAATGTGATAAATGCTGTAAAAGGACCAAGCAATCAAGTCATTTTAAAGGAATATTTCATGCAAAAATGTACATTTCCTCACCATTTACTCACATGCAATTGGTTCTAAACCTTTATGAACACAAAATTAAGTTTTATAAACTAATTTTGAGAGAAACATGTGATATGATTGATCGTGGCTGGTCCTGCATCTATAATAATTTCCAATCAGATGTTTTTTAATTTATTTTTCATTTGTTTCATTTTTTGTTTGTTTCATTATTTTTTGTTTTTCTGCTTTTTCATTATTTAAATTGTATTATGCAGATTGTAACGACATCTCCATTTTTTCTAATGTTCCAAGTTTCTGCAATCAATTGTTAACTTTTATTGAAACCAATAAAAAAAGAACAACAACAAAAAAAAGAAAAACCAATCAGATGAGTTCTAGCTTCCAATAAATAAACCCATTTATCCTACAGTACCTTCTTATCTTCGTTTTTAAGAATCCCTCTCATCCACCCCACCCCCTACCTGATCTCGGATCCCCTGTCATGCTACATGACCTGGCGGGAGCCCTGGCCTTAAGTATCTTCAAGCTCAGGATTCTCTCCTGGGACACCATGCCAAATCTGCAAATTGTATCAAGCAATAGCTACTGTAAGTGTGAACTCTTGAAACAAAATATTCTGAAGATATTGGGAAAAAAAGTAGCCATTGATAATATCTATAATAACAAAAAAATACAATTAAAATCAGTATTCCCCCACATTCTTCAGTATATCTTCCTTTGTGCTCAACAGAAGGAAGAAACTCAAAAAGGTTTGGAACAAATGGAGAAGTAAATGATGACATGACTATTTTTTACATCAACTATACCTTAAGAAAGCAACAAGTCCTCATAAAGCATCTTGGAAGTTTTTGTTCACCTGATTGTTCTTGACGTTTTCAAGTAGTGGAGCTAAATGGTGGTGATATTTAATTTATCATTTATTTCATGCAAAAAATAAAACATGGCTGTTCTTTTCTGATGCTTTATTTTCTGTCAAATTATATGAAACCATATATTGGTTATAACATTTTGAAAAATATTTTTTGTATATTGAATATTGCATTTTCTTCCCTCCAACTTGGTATCAACAGGAATTGTCAAGGACCAAGCTAAACATCTACTAAACATCTACTGTTTTATGTCGAACATTATTACTTTAAAATATTAATACGATTCAAAAGACACCTACATATTAGATGGCCTGCACTTCAGTAAGATCATGTTTGGATGAAGCATCCCTTTAAATATTTAAAATAATAAACTCATTATCAAGTCAAACTTACTGTTGTCAATTTAATAAAAAAAAAAATGAAATTATTTTTAAAAGAAATAAGTATAAGAAAATTTAATTAGCTTATACTTTGTAAGACTTAATTTACATATACATTATATTCAACTTTACACTAGCACTATTTATTTTAAATAGAAATAAGCTTCTTAATTCATATTTCATAAGACAAAAAGGCAAAAAAAACATGTATGTTTAAGGGATAAATAATTAATTCCTAACCCTCAGCATTGAGTGCTTTAAAAACTGCATTTAATTACTTTTTTCAGAGACTACAGTACACAATAACAATTAAATGTAATCAAAGAAAACTGACACATCAAAATTATCATATGCACATATTTAATGAGAGCTCATGTTTTGTGTGTATGTCACATCGCTTGCTCTGCTTTACATTTGCACACTTGATTCAGATCAATTAAATTGTCACTTTCATTTCATCTGTAGAGCCGTTGCCTTGAAAACAGTTTGTTATTTATTTGTTATTTTTGCCCTGTCTTTTATTGAACATTTGTAGCCTTGTCCTTTATCCCAGAAGGGTGATCCATACGGCTGGCATCAGTAGTGTTGCCAAAACACCTATCTAGATCGACAGGTCAAACAAGTGAGGCAAACGATGTGATGCAGTGACCGGAAAGATGTGTTGAAAGGTCTGGGAGAGCAAATGATGTCTTGTCTTTGAAAGCAGAGAGCGCGGACTGTGGGAAAGAGAGAGATCCTGATTTTTTGTAAGATTTGAAGTGTGAATGTGTTCTTGGCTCAAGTTGTGAGGCAGTTCAGTGCTGTCATATTCAGACGCTCACCACTAAATAACTCCAGCTTGTTGTGGTAAGGGGACATCTCCAGAGAGGCTATTAATTTTTTACCTCCTGGTTTCTCTTGTCAGCAGGGCTGAGTTTAGCATATGCAGCTGAAATGTTCACTTTAGACCAGTTAAGAGGCTAATTATTGGATTTTTTGACATCATTTGGTGTAACCAAGGTTTCTGATTGAGTTCAATATGTGTTGAAAAGGATATGCATGTAGGGGCAAAAAGTGAAGTTCAGTCTAGAAAAACTGATGTTTTCGCTCTTAATTTAGACAGATGTTGTGCTTATGTGGATTAAGCATGTTGCGTAAACTTGTGCTTGAAGTGTAGTTTTTATATAGTTACTTTTTTGAAACAGTTCTTGATCAAGGTTTTCCCCTGAGAACCAATCAAATGTTAGTAACCAAATATACTGTAGTTACTGTATCCACTTGTTAAGTGTGACGTCGCACGAAACAGCTTCCGGGTCCAAGCGCTTTATCAAACTTTATGGAGAGACTCAACAAATATGAATAAACATAAATGAATATTTTCTCAATTCAAATGAGTTGCAGCTTGGACCAGCAAACAGTATTTTATATGTCACTGATACATCACATCTTAACAAGCGGATACTTCCTGTGGTTTTTGTATTTCCATGGAAAATAGTTAGATATAGTTAGATAGTTCCATGTTGCACTTTAACAACAAACTGTTTTCCAGGAGAAAGTGTAATTTGCCTTTTAAAGCCAAATAATTTGGTCAGTTAAATACCTTTACCAGTGTGTTCTTCTTTTCAGTCTTTTCACCAAAACATCCTCCTCCTATATTGTTCCCGCTGCATTCTTCCATGGTAGGGAGCCACAGCAAATATCATCCTGCCACGGCTACATTACAGCTTCTCATTCAAAATGTTCAGTTGTTTTTTTGATAGCGTGTTATAATCGCACCAAAACATATTAAAAGGTAAGTGGATTATAACAGCGCGATCTCGACCTGTAATATTGCCCTCATGACATTTGTCATTGAAATAACGACATAGGTATTTGGTAGATCTGTGCTAAAGTTTTGCCACCACAGCTGAAAAAAATCCTAGAGGAAACACTGATAAGTGTTATATATTTATTCATTCATTTTCCTTTGGCTTGGTTTCTTTATTCATCAGCGGTCGCCACAGCGGAATGAACCACAAACATGTCTTGCATGTTTTTTACACAACGGATGCCCTTCCAGATGCAACACAGTTGGGAAACACACACACACACACACACACACACACACACACACACACACACACACACACACACACACAGCCAATTTAACTTATTCAATTCACCTATTTCACAGTATGTCTGATAATATTTTTTTTATAGAGAAAGTCTTATTTGTTTTATTTTCGGCTAGAATAAAAGCAGTTTTTAATTTTTTAAACACCATTGTAAGGACAAAATTATTAGCCCCTTTAGGCCAGTTTTTTTTCCCGATAGTCTACAGAACAAACCATCGTTATACAATAACTTGCCTAACCTGCCTAGTTACCCAATTAACCTAGTTAAGCCTTTAATGTCACTTTAAGCTGTATAGAAGTGTCTTGAAAAATATCTAGTCAAATATTACTTTCCTACTTCATGGCAAAGATAATATAAATCAGTTATTAGAAATTAGTTATTAAAACTATTATGTTTATGTTGAAAACATCTCATCATTAAACAGAAAATGGGGAAAAATAAACAGGGGGGCTAATAATTCAGGGGGCTAATAATTCTGTCTTCAACTGTATATTATTTATGTTTTTATTTTTTTTATTTGAGTATAATTACGAAATTCATGTTTTGAATATTCATCTTGGCTAATTTTAAGAAAATTGCAGCTAAAACGTTAATGCTTTTGACATATTAAACCTATTTAAAATTGCTATTTTTTTATTTGTTGTTGCCAATTTTGTATTTATTTCTGTGAAAGCACAGCTGAATTTTCAGCAATCATTACTCAGCATGATAGTTCAGAAATAACAACACGCCAGATTGGTGCCCAAAAAAAATTACTTATTGTTATAAATGTTGAAAGAGTGAGCACACAGCCATGTCACCCTGCAGCCCAAGACTGGTTGCTCACTGAAGCTAAGCAGGGCTGAGCCTGGTCAGTACCTGGATGGGAGACCACTAGGGAACACTAGGTTGCTGTTGGAAGTGGTGTTAGTGAGGCCAGCAGGGGGCGCTCAACCTGTGGTCTGTGTGAGTCCTAATGCCCCAGTAAAAGTGAAGGGGACACTACACTGTCAGTGGGCGCCGTCTTTCGGATGAGACATTAAACCGAGGTCCTGACTCTCTGTGGTCATTAAAAATCCCAAGGCACTACTCGTGAAAGAGCAGGGGTGGCCAAAGTCCCTCTATCGGCCCTTACGATCATGGCCTCCCAATCATCCCCTCTCCACCGAATTATCACTGTCCCTCCACTCCACCAATAGCTGGTGTGTGGTGAGCGCACTGGCGCCGTTGTCCTGTGGCAGCCGTCGCATCATCCAAGTGGATGCCGCACACTGGTGGTGGTGTGGAGAGACCCCCCCCTCTCATGATTGTGAAGCGCTTTGGGTGTATGACCATACACAATAAATGCGCTATATAAATACACATTACATTACATTACATTACACTGTTGCATTTCTCGTGGCATACTATACATACAGTCTTAAAAATATTTTTATTGATTGATTTCTATTCTACAGTGAGCTGAATGGTTGTAGTATATTAGGCATTGCATTCAGAAAGGTCTGGAAAAGTGTTTGGGGAGGGTTATTACAACCTAACAGACACCTTTCGCTCACCATTTCTGTTTGTTGTCAAAAAACTGACAGTTGCAGCAGCATGGTTAAATATGTTAGCTACGCTTAATTCCTAAGATAAACGTAATCTCACAAATTAACTGAATAAAACAGGAAGTGCTTTTACAAATTTCAATTAAAGATTAAAGCTGCAAGCAGCGATGATAGGGACCTCGCACCCGGGCTCACCGCCACCCGGTGGCCTCAGGATGACAGAGAACAGCGAACAGTAATAATTTAAGCCGATATATTTAAAAAATCTGAAAAAATCACAGATTTATGCCAAATTTCCTCCTGTCAGCAGGTGGAGCTATAACTGTGACTCAAGATTGGCATGTAGATGTCACCAGGAGAGGAATCTTATCAACCATGTGAAGTTTCAGGCAGATCGAACATTGTTTAGCTGAGTTATAAGCCAAACTGCCTTTTGTCAGCAGGTGGCGCTACGACAGACTCAATGTTGTTATGTAGATGTGTTCAGGAGAGGACTTTTATCAACCATGTGAACTTTCAGGCAGATCGGACTTTGTGTGGTTGAGTTATAATGCAAACTACCATCTGCCAGCAGGTGGCGCTATAACTGTGACTTAAGATTGGCATGTAGATGCCTTCAGTAATGGAATTTAATCAACCATGTGAAGTTTCAGGCAGATCGGATGTTGTTTGGCTGAGTTATAAGCCTATCTACCTTCTGCCAGCAGGTGGCGTTATGACTGACTCATTACTGTTTTGGGGATGTGTTCAGAAGAGGACTTTTATGAGCCATGTGAAGTTTCAGGCTGATCTGACTTTGTGTGGTTGAAATATAAGGACTTCCTGTTCCACGGCGAAGTGTTGAGGTTTGTCATGCCGCCACGGACACGCCCCTCTGCAAAAACTCTAGATCTTGACAATATATCATCACTTAAGCTTTCAGATAACAACCCACCAAACTTGGTGCTGATACAAAAAAAAATAGTGGGAGGAGTTTATTACTCTGTAAATCATGACATTTCCTGTGGCCAGCAGGTGGCGCTATAACTGTATCTGGATATTGGCATGTAAACGTGTTCTGGTCTGGACTCTTATTAAACATGTGAATTTTGAGGCAGATCGGATAATGCATGCCTAAGTTATAATGACTTCCGGTTTTGTGGCGAATCGTCAAAGTTTGCGGGGCCGCCATGGACACGCCCATCGACAAAAACTATAAAGCTCCGCAATTTAACATCGCCAAGGCCTTTAGATGACAAAACCCAATTTTGGTGTCGATAGCATAAAATCCCTAGGAGGAGTTCATTAAGATACAACGCCAGGAAATGGCAAAAATGCCACTTATTTGCAGCAGGAAGTTAAAAATATCCGACTTCCTGTTGGGTTTGAGATATGGCTCCAAGAGACTTTTTCGTATGTTTTGGCGTGTTTGAGGTGTGTGCCAATTTTCACGCATGTGCGTGATTCGTAGATCAGGGGCTCGTCCGTTATATTTTTCTAGGTGGCGCTGTCGAGTCATTTTGCCACGCCCACTTCAATATTGTTATGTGGATGTGTTCAAGAGATGACGTATATCAACCATATGAAGTTTCAGGCTGATCAGACTTTGTGTGGTTGAGTTATGAGGACTTCCCGTTCCTTGGCGAAGCGTTGAGGTTTGTCATGCCGCCACGGACACGCCCCTCTGCAAAAACTCTAAATCTTTACAAAATATCACCGATAGAGCTTTCAGATGACACCACTCAATTTTGGTGCTGATACCATAAAATTTGTGGGAGGAGTTTGTTACAGTGTAAAACATGTCATTTCCTGTGGCCAGTAGGTGGCGCTATTTCTGTATCTGGATATTGGCATGTAATCGTGTTCAGGTCAGGACTCTTATCAAACGTGTGAATTTTGACGCAGATCGGATAATGCATGCCTGAGTTATAACGACTTCCTGTTTTGTGGCGAATCATCAAAGTTTGCGAGGGCGCCACGGACACGCCCATCGACGAAAACTCTAAAGCTTCGCAATTTAACATCGCCAAGGCCTTTAGATGACAAAACCTAATTTTGGTGTCGATCGGATAAAATCCCTAGGAGGAGTTCGTTAAAATACAACGCCTGGAAATGGCAAAAACGCCACTTTTTCGCCACAGGAAGTTAAAAATATCTAACTTCCTGTTGGGTTTGAGATATGGCTCCAAGAGACTTTTTCGTATGTTTTGGCATGTTTGAGGTGTGTGCCAATTTTCGTGCATGTGCGTGATTCGTGGATCGGGGGCTCGTCCGCTTAATTTTTCTAGGTGGCGCTGTCGAGTCATTTTGCCACGCCTACTTCCGAGACCCATATCAACCTGCTATTTACACCGCTTTTGGTGTGTGTGCAAATTTTCATGAGTTTTCGGGCATGTTTAGACCCTCAAAAGTACCCCGATAGGGGGCGGAATAATAATAATAATAATAATTAAAGCTGCAAGCAGCGATGATAGGGACCTCGCACCCGGGCTCACCGCCGCCCGGTGACCTTACGATGACAGAGAACAGCGAACAATAATAATTTAAGCCAATATATAAAAAAAGATCTAAGAAAATCACAGATTTATGCCAAACTTCCTTCTGTCAGCAGGTGGCGCTATAACTGTGACTTAAGATTGGCATGTAGATGTCTTCCGGAGAGGAATCTTATCAACCATGTGAAGTTTCAGGCACATGGGACATTGTGTGGCTGAGTTATAAGCCAAACTACCTTCTGCCAGCAGGTGGCGCTATGAAAGACTCAATATTATTATGTAGATGTGTTTAGGAGAGGACTTTCATCAACCATGTGACATTTTAGGCAGATCTGACATTGTGTGGCCGAGTTACAAGCCAAAATTTATTCTGCCAGCAGGTGGCGCTATGACTCTGACTCAATATTATTATGTAGAAGTGCTCAGGAGAGGACTTTCATCAACCATGTGAAGTTTCAGGCAGATCAGACATTGTGTGGTTGAGTTATAAGCATTTCCTGTTCCATGGCGAAGCGTTGAGGTTTGTCATGCCACCACAGACACGCCCCTCTGCAAAAACTCTAGATCTTTACAATATATCATCGCTAGAGCTTTCAGATGACACCACTCTATTTTGGTGCTGATACAGGAAAGTTTGTGGAAGGAGTTTGTTACAGTGTCAAACATGTCATTTCCTGTGGCCAGCAGGTGGCGCTATAACTGTAACTGGATATCGGCACGTAAACCTGATCAGGTCAGGACTGTTATTAAATGTGTGAATTTTGAGGCAGATCGAATATTGCATGCCAGAGTTATAAAGACTTCCTGTTTTGTGGCGAATCATCAAAGTTTGCGAGGCCGCCACGGACACACCCATCGATGAAAACTCTAAAGCTTCGCAATTTAACATCACCAAGGCTTTAAGATGACAAAACCCAATTTTGGTGTTTATCAGATAAAATCCCTAGGAGGAGTTCGTTAAAATACAACGCCTGGAAATGGCAAAAGGGCCACTTTTTCGCCACAGGAAGTTAAAAATATCCGACTTCCTGTTGGGTTTGAGATATGGCTCCAAGAGACTTTTTCGTATGTTTTGCCATGTTTGAGGTGTGTGCCAATTTTCGTGCATGTGCGTGATTCGTAGGTCGGGGGCTCGTTTGTTTAATTTTTCTAGGTGGCGCTGTCGAGTCATTTTGCCACGCCTACTTCAATATTGTTATGTGGATGTGTTCAAGAGATGACGTTTATCAACCATGTGAAGTTTCAGGCAGATCGGACATTGTGTGGTTGAGTTATGAGGACTTCCTGTTCCATGGCGAAGCGTTGAGGTTTGTCATACCGCCATGGACACACCCCTCTGCGAAAACTCTAGATCTTCACAATATAATATCGCTAGAGCTTTCAGAGGACACCACTCAATTTTGGTGTTGATACGATAAAATTTGTGGGAGGAGTTTATAACTCCGTAAATCATGTCATTTCCTGTGGCCAGCAGGTGGCGCTGTAACTGTATCTGGATATCGGCATGTAAACGTGTTCAGGTCAGGACGCTTATCAAGCGTGTGAATTTTGAGGCAGATCTGATAATGCATGCCTGAGTTATAACGACTTCCTCTTTTGTGGCGAATCGTCAAAGTTTGCGAGGCCGCCACGGACACGCCCATCGATGAAAACTCTAAAGCTTCGCAATTTAACATCGCCAAGGCCTTTAGATGACAAAACCCAATTTTGGTGTCGATGGGATAAAATCCCTAGGAGGAGTTCGTTAAAATACAACGCCTGGAAATGGCAAAAACGCCACTTTTTCGCCGCAGGAAGTTAAAAATATCCGACTTCCTGTTGGGTTTGAGATATGGCTCCAAGAGACTTTTTCGTATGTTTTGGCATGTTTGAGATGTGTGCCAATTTTCGTGCATGTGCGTGATTCGTGGATCGGGGGCTCGTCCGTTTAATTTTTCTAGGTGGCGCTGTCGAGTCATTTTGCCACACCCCTTTCCGAAGCCCATAATAAACGTAAATTTTCGCCACTTCTGAGGCGTGTGCAAAGTTGCGTGAGTTTTCGGGCATGTTTAGCCCCTCAAAACCGCGATTCATTCCGGAGGAGAATAATAATAATAATAATAATAATAATAATAATAATAAACGGAGCAATTCCAATAGGGCCTACGCACCGTTTCGGTGCTCGGTCCCTAATTAGAAGGGCAAACATTTGTATTTTTTAATGACCTGCACAGATGAATTGTTCACCACAAAACTAGCAATGTGAGCTAACAAAATCATATGATTAGTTTTGATTTCTTGACGATCTTAACACTAATTTGCAAAAAAAGGGTATGGAACATTTATTTATTTATTTGAGAGTTTTTTGCCTTTGTTCGAATAGGACAGTAATTAGACAGGAAGCAAAAAATGTACAGAGAGAGAGGGGGGACAGGGTTTGAAATGGTGAGTTGAAATAGGAGTTGTTTTTAATGTTATTGCACTGCCCACAAGACTATAAGTGTCAACTTTATTTTTAAGAGAGTAGTGATGAAAAAGTTATTTTAGGGCATTGATGATTCCATGAAGAACTTCAACATCCATAGAATCTTTTTTTCCAAAAAAATGGTTCTTTACAGTGTTATGTAGAATATAAAAGTGTTGCTGTTTGAAGAACTTTTCAGTTAAAAGGGAACCAAAAAGTTAGGTCTATGGCATCACTGTAAAATCCTTCTTTTATTTATTTACTTTACATTAAACTCATCTCTAGAAAATAATATAATGCTTTATCTTTCCCCATGTAGAACATTTGGACCAAGAATACTGCTTTACAACAGCACTAAACCTCTTGAAAATAGTGATATTGCTAATAATGAAATACTCTGGCATAACTGTGAACAAAACTTTTCAAACACTGCTGGGAATCACCTCCTGAACAACTAGGTAACAGTTTCTTCCATGTCATTCCGAATGTGTGCGCACAAACTGGGGATTGTTATTTTCAGGATCAAAAAAATGTGTGCAAATATTAAAAATGGAAAATAGCACACACTCATCCTCCCAGCTCCCACGGGGGCAGGGTGATATTGGGCACACCACTCTGGTGTCAATTTATGCAGTCCATGCTTCTGTTGCCTCGATTCATTAAGATGATTCACGCTGCTGAAATGCTGCGAGGAAAGAGACAGAGTGCAACAGGGAAACATTAATTACATTTGACTTCATTCTCCATACTCTTAAAACACGGCAAAAGTGCATACGAACAGGTTTTACAATTAGACTCCAGTCTTGGAGGAATATGGAGAGATGAATAATAAGTCGTAAGGTGTTTTGTGGGCTCCATAAAGGCGCTTCATGGATTTACCCGTTTACTTTCGAGCACTAGTTCAGCTTTCCCTGAGGATTGCACTGCGAATGGTAAACAGTGGGGAGAAATCAATGCAAAACTGTTTGAAAAAAAGAGTTCATAAAAGGAGTTTCTTCGAATACAGTAGAGAATCTAATTAGGGCTTAATAAACAGTGTCTCAAAGCCCACCGCTGAGAGAGCAATGCAAATGGAGCTGAGTTCATACTAAAGCACTCAGACCGATGAGCCTTGATCAATGAAAACAAACATCAGGACGAGTCATTAGCAATATTTCAGCTGCAGATAAAAAGCCCCAGACACGTCTAATGCCAGTATTATGGCCATATGTCCATTTACAGTTTGTTTTGCTATCTGATCAGGTTACGCTCTTTGCTTCTCTTCTAGTATAGTTTGAGTCATTATAGGAAAAATATGGTAATGGTAGTACATAATTAAAATTTTTAATTTACAATTACTTATGTTTTCAAATAAACAAGTATAATGCTTCTATATTTATGATAAAACATTCTGTTGCTATATGCTATTCAAAATCAATTATTTTTTAAAGGAATGACAGAAAAGCGTCTAGTTACACATTGGATTAAGTGTGAAACCTTAAAATATTAATGACTAAAATAATATTTTCTTGCATGTTTTATTAATCAGTTAACTTGTTTATTGAGTTTACAGACTTATTTACAGCATTAGACTACATATTTGAGCAAAACAGCAGCAAAAACTTGTTTTTAATGTGAATTATTCTTGTTTGTCATTTGAAGACACTTTGTGTGTTTGTATGTGTATATGTATACATATATATTACCTGTTTTAATAGACTTTTTAGGGTGGTCCACAGTGTATTTTTAAGACTTGGATGTGATGCAGAGCAATGTGTGCTTATGTTTCATTTGTAGAAAATCATGTTATCATTTCATATATCTTACTTATAACTTCAAATATCTTATTTCAGCTAATATGAAAACGACTGTCATATTTCCTAGTTCCTCTGAAAGGCCCACCCTCAAAAGGCTCTGATTGGTCAGCTAACATAATGTGCTGTGATTCGCGGATTGGCTCCACGTCACCACAACACGCCCCTTTAAGCATGCACCTATGTGCTGTGTATATACTGTCAGTCAAAGTAGCTGTTAGCAGCGTTAGCTACTTGAATCAGACAAAAAAATGAAGAGCACAGCTAAACCTCATGCCTGCTCTCTAAAATAAAATCTGACAAGTGTCTTTTACATATGTTTAGAAGAAGCATGTGTAAGTAGTATGAAAGGTTCTCATATCTTTAGCGAGTTGGTTATTTGAGATGTAGAACACAGGGAAAGCAGCTGCATAGAAAGACAGTGCAGCGCTAATGAATATTATGGGTGTTTACAGCGGTTTAGACTGATAAATATGAATTTGTAGCAAAATTTTTAAAGCTGCCAAACAGCATTTCCCATTGTTCACATCCTTGTTTATGTCCTTGCTACAAAATACCATTAACACTAGAAACTCTGCATGTAGTTGATTAATTTTAACAAATAAAAATCCTTACAGGTTGTGGCTTACAATCCACAGCTTCATCGGTTGGGGGAGTTTTAACCGAATCCAGCACTAAACTGGAAGAGATTCTGGAAGCTGTCCTTTGTCAAATGCTAGCTAAATCTTTTTTTTATAATTCTCTAGTACATAATTAAAATTAAATTGTAAGCTCTCCTCTCTTTGTGCTGTGTCCTTTGGAAGCCCAAATACAAAGACAGAACAAGCTCTGTGGAAATAGCAGCGATTGGAAGTCATTTTAGCTTTCTCTGCTATACCATTACAGCACCTCTGGTCATGCCCCTTCGCTGTGCCGTGTGGTGAATGTGTGTAACGTGAAGCCCATATTTAATAGCTGATTTGTTTTATCTTTGCCATGATGACAGTAAATAATATTTGACTTAATATTTTTCAAGACACTTCTATACAGCTTAAAGTGACATTTAAAGGCTTAACTAGGTTAATTGGGTTAACTAATTAGGCAAGGTATTGTTTAACGATGGTTTGTTCTGTTGTTTTTCGTAAAAGAAAAAAAATTGCTAAAAGGGGCTAATAATTTTAACCTTAAAATGGTTTAAAAAAAATGTACACTTCTTTTATTCTTGCCAAAATAAAACAAATAAGACTTTCTCCAGAAGAGAAAATATTATCAGACATACTGTGAACATTTTCTTGCTCTGGTAAATATCATTTGGCGAAATGTTTAAAAAAAAAAAAAAAAAAAGAAATTGAAAGGGGGGCTGATAATTCTGACTTCAATTGTATGTCAATGTATATCATAATTTACAAATAACATTTTTTTAAGATATGATATTTTTGCTTAGTAAAGTGTCCTAACTGAATAGATATTTGCCACTGTGGGTTTTGTGTGTGTTGCATCTTGTGTTTCTGCATTATATTGTATTTCTAAACATCAGCTGAACTACAAGTTTATGTCCTTTTGTAAAATTGCAGTGGTGTCATCATAATTGGGAATAATTGCCTAAATAGTTTCCTACTGATCTCAGAATAGTCTGTGACTTAACTCTCGTGACCCTGTCTTCCTCACTCATTGCTTTATCACAAGTACCAATGTTTTGCAATGTTTGGTATCATCCTTCTTCTGCTGCATGATAAATCCCTCCTCTGGGCTTTCGGACTAATACTGTGAAGTTCAGTCCACCCCCAGCCCGCTCTTCTCTATCATCAGCCACTTGTTCAAATAATTACACAGTAATATCTCACTTTACCTCCTTCTTTCCTTTTAAAACTTTTTCCCCGAGCATGTTGCTCAGTGTCAGCCCGAAGTCCAAATCTTGCACTGCCCCAGGTGTGCCCTTTCACTGTTTCTTCCATCGGTGTTTATGCTAAAAGTGCATGTTGAGGACAGGGTGGTTAACAACACTGAGCCTGGCCTCTCTGTGATGTTTAAACCTAAAAGAGCTGCTGTCAACCGTTTGTGCTCCAAATTTGGCCATCATCCTAAAAAACTGTCCAGCAACAAGGATTCTAAAATATTTCCCTGAAAATTACACATTTGATTTTTATACATGATCCTATACAATAAGATATTTGTTCAAACCTGGTTTATTGGTCTAACATTAGGTTAACCAAAGCCAAAACTAATCTAATAAAATAAATAAAGGGTTAGTTCACCCAAAAATCAACATTTACAAACCATCAATTTGATCCAAATTGTAAATAGATCATTCAAAACTATTTGAGTTTATTGGTTTTTGTTAAATATTAAAGAAGATTATCTGAAGAATGTTAAAAACGGTAACCACTGGCCACTATGGCCGGTAACCACTATGGGAGTTAATGGCTACTAAGTTCTGACACTCTTCAAAATATCTTATTTTTTTGTTCGACAGAAGTAAGAGTTCAAATACTTTTAAAACTAATGGATGGTAGCAGAATAACGACAGAATTATCACTTTTGGATGAGCCCTTCAAAGGGTTGGTTCACCCAAAACACCTTGTTTTCAATCAAAATACAAATTAAGATACATATTTTTGTTACGTTATATTATTGTTATATAAATGTTTTTTTTACAGATGCTTTTGTTTTCAAATAAATATCAATATAATACTTTATTTATAATGAACAATTTGATCCTATGATTAATAATTGTTTGACAATCTGAATTATATATAGCTACGAGAATACTTTTGTGTGTACATAAAACAAAAATAATAGCAGTGTTTCTCTCAATGTCAGTATAGAGCTCTCTTTCAAAAGAGTGCTTGAACCAATTCTTTAAGATTATTGTGCAAAAATAAATGACTTTGCATTTTTAAGCATTGTTTTTCTCAACCTAAAGATTTTAGCTCACCACACTCATTTTGTAATCACTGTAGTAGTTTATAAAAGTGTTTTGTAAAAATATATGCATTGTAAAAAAAATATATGTAAACAATATAATATGTATTGTTCATAATTACTGAGAAATTGATCAAAATATAAATTTTCCAAGGTGGTGCATATATATATTTCTGTGCAAACATCTAGAAAGACGCCTGTTAACGTATCATCCAGCTGGGATTTTTCGCTTTCTCTGTGTTCTTGTCATCCTCACACTCTTCACCTCCCCAATCAGCCAATGCAGAAGGTCCTCATTCTTCACCGCTTTGTGTATAACATCTGGCTTCTAAGGCTAAAGTTGACATCCATCCACTGCACTGTGGGCCCATTCTATGTTTAGATGTTGAGAAATTGAACTTTGAATGTCTAAAAAAAAAAAAAGTTGGCATTCTAGAAAAGTAAATGAGTCAATTGAAACTCATTTAAGACTAAATAGTTTTGGATTGGATGCACATTTTTAGTGGAAGATCTATTTCTGTTAATATAAACAGTCTGGTCATTTTAGGCAATAATTTATTTATACTTTTCTATTTCATTTACACAACTAGTTTATTCATGTTTCTATTAATGTTTTGTCTTTTTAAGGTTGTTTTATGATAATAAGTTGTATTTATGTTGTAGTTGGAATCCATTTGTTATCTGTTTGTTGAGCTTAGATCTGAAGATGACATTTCCAACTTTTGTGAATGCCGGTGGTTGGTTGGCTTCTCTTAAAAAAAGATACTTGGCAGATTCTTGCTAAATGGAACAATAACTATTAAAAAGTGATATTTTAAACTTATTGTTAAGATGCATAAAACATCAAAGCTATGTAGCTTAGCAAACTTACGATTTTGAGAGCAAATGTTTTTGCTGCACTGTAAAAAATGCAGGCTTCCTCACAAAACATTAATGTTGTCCCAACACAAATGGATTAACTTAAATCATTTTACAAATTTAAGTGTATTTGAACATAAACAATTATGTTTTCCTCACCAAAAGCTTAAGAATTGTGTTGATTCAGCTCATTTAAAAAACATAGTTTGAACAAGCAGCAAAAACCATTTTTGAGTGTGTTTCTGCTAAATTAGCTGCTTAAAAATTATGTATGTGTGTGTATTTTTTTATCCATTTATCTTTTAGACCATTTATCTTTTCCTTAAATCATAAATGGCACATTCTACAAGAAACATACATTTTCACTTATAAAAAATGTGACAGGGCCTGACCTCTTAGCTTGTCGTCCTCAAAAAATCATACAAAACAAGCATAAAATCATAGAACGTATCCATGATCACTGTCAGCTTCTCCATCAAATGATGTCACTTCCTTTGAGTCATAGCCTTAAACGTGTAATGCAAGCATTTTTGGTTAAACGTAATGCAAATGTGACAGGACGGACCAAAACATGGGGACAATTGTAAATGTATTATATGTTTGTAGTATTTATTTGGAGAATTTATTCATAAATTCATTTAATCAATTGATGTGAATAATAACAACTTGAATTTGCTAACTTTTTCTAAAAAACAGTCGCCACTGGCTTGCTTGCTTGGGAATTGTGGAGTGATGGATTTGCTCTTCAGTGTTTGGACTTTCAGCAGTGAAATTTAAACCATACTGAACTAAACTGAACTCTGAAAACTGGACTGACACGTTGTCAATTAACTAGGACTTCTATGTTGGGCTGCTTTGACACAATCTACATTGTAAAAGCGCTTGAGAAGTAAACATGAATTTGATTGAGTTGAAATTTAAACATAATAAAACTATAAGCTGTAGGTTCAATCGGACAAGGACAAAAATCGGAAAACCAAATGAATGACCTATTGCTCTACAGATAATGTTTCTGGTAGAATGTCCCATACACAATTTGGCTTGTGTGTGTTCATGTGGCAAGAGCCAAAACATTGATCAAGTTTGTAATATTTTGATGAACTAAAAATATATATAGAACACTAAAACAGACAAACTGTTCAGCCAAAAATCAACAACAGCACCAGAGGCTTTATCATCTTACAACACTGATCAGAAAGGAGATTCACCTTTTAGATTGACTTGAGAAATTTGAAATAATAATCATAAAAAATAACAAGAATAACCACCACTGTAATAATAGTAATACTGACATTTAACCAGAACAACTTATAGTCATAAATGACCTGTTACACAGCCACAGTCTTTTTATTTTATGGAATGATTCAAATGCTTTTATACAGTTGACGGAACATTACAAAACACTTTATCTCTCCACATCATATCTGCATGATAATGTTATGTATGTTTCGCCGCTCACATCCATCTCCCTCAGGGAAAAAAAAAGAGAAAAGAAATATCAACCACAAACAATTCTTAAGCACTTTGGGAGAGAGCAAGAAAATCTATTCCACTTAACAAACTGCTCAATTGTTCAGCCGCTACTATTGTGCTAATACTTGTAAGCTAATTTCCGCTCTGGTTAACGGTGCACCGTTTCAGATCTTTGACTTCTAAAACATTGTAAAATGACATCTTTCAACACCAGAGAAATTCTCATCATACTCTCCTGCAATTCGTGACAGTTTTAAAGGCTTAAACGATGCTAATGTATGCCCTCCTTCGCCGTGTGAAACCTGTAAAATGGAGTGTAACAAAGCAAAATGTCTTTAACAGTCCTGTAAAATAACAAAACATATTCCTCCTACAAAAGATCCGAAAGGTACTTTGGAATTAAGAATAATGCCTCACATCACGCTTTTTTCCAAGTTAAAAGTGACTCTGGTCTGCTTAAAAAAACATGAGGATAAAAAGGGGAGCAACTTTGATTTTTTTTTCACATCTTTCAAAGCTGTAGAAGTATGTAAAACAACTAAAATGTCCAGCATCTCTTGTGGAATGGGCCTAATTTGTATTTTTAGCTTGTACAAAAGCACATCAACAGAAATCTTCAAAAGGACTGGCACTTTAATCTCCTCTACGATCTCTCTCAAGCATTGTTTGCTTCAATACCTGGTGGATTACGCTAATGGGAGAAGCAATCTGTCAGTGATATCTTTATCTCACAGCTGTTCCCAGGTCAGTCAGGGCACCCAGTTGAGTGGTCAGTGATACACTCATACAAGCTGCAAGGGACGAAAGCCCCAGGACATGAACCCAAAAACTGCATCGGTCTCGAATATCGCCCTTTCCAGCCACCTTAAGATGAATTTAGATGTAAAGAAGCCTGGAAAGATTGTTAGAGGTATACACTGAAACAATGCTTTGCTGCAGTAATCACGCATAGTATTTATTATACTAATTAAAATGAACACTGGTGTGATTATATAAATAATTAAAAGAAAATTATCGCTACGTTCAGCAGTTGCATAACACTGTTTTATTGCCTAACAAGGAAGCTTATAGTTCCAAGATTGGTTCCACAAAGGTACAAACTGATAAATATTATTATTCTTACAATGCCGTGTTTGTTGAAGGGCAATAAATATTAATCTGCAAAGCACTTCTGTGTAAACTAGCTATGACTAATAATGAATTGTATATGGATATTTTATCTAACACTCTTAAAAATACGTTTTTTTTGCGATTGACAGTTCCAAGTGGAACCTTTAACATTTTTTTTTAAGTTGCATTGCACAAAAGGCTAGTTTGGAAAATTATTCTTTTTTTTGTTAAAACTTTATTTGCCCAATAAAATCCAAATATTCTTATAAACTTTTCACTGAAAGGTTCTTTGGGAAACCAAAAAATGGTTCTTCCGTTCTTGTAAAACTTTTGTAATCTTTAATTATAGCGTTTAAAAAGGAAGTGTGTTCACTTATTTAATTGTTTCTTTCTGTAGAACACACACACTCCTCAAAAAAGAAAAAAAAAAGATGCTTTGAAGATTATTGTTTAGCCAACAGTTCTGGTTATCATTCAGTTCTGTTGTATAGAGAGATTTTTTCTCAAAATATTTTATTTAATCAAACAGTTCTACGTGTTTTGGATAAACATCAGAGTGGGTAAATTATAACAGAATTATTCTTTTTTATGAACTTTCATGTTAATGAATATGCATAATCATAAAAAATTATATTTATATTTTTGTATTTTGGAAATTTTAGAACATCTGTTTTGTTGTTTTAGCTGCTGTTATTGATTGACACATACAGTAGTTAACATTTCAAGTGGATTAAAAATGTTTTTCAAAATATTCCTAGGACAATATTTGGGGGTTGTTCAATAGTTTGAAGACAACTCTGAAAGATTTTGATCCACTTCTGATGTTGACTACTGGATATGTGATAGCATTTTAAATAAGTACATTTTTAGACATTTCACTTCTCGACTTTATAGATATAAAATTATTCATGGTTTGTTTTTGTTTAGTCTTGATAAAGAAAAGGTTTAAACAGTAAACAGAAAACCTTGTTTGTTTTGGAAAAATACTGCGATATTAATACAATTTCACCAGATGACTTAATATCTCTATTTATAAATCATTTATAATGTTGGATCAATTGAAATGTTTCTGCAGTGGGAATGCATCTCCATAAAATCTAATAATCTATCAATTTCCCTAACACATTTTCGATGTGGTCTGTGCAATTTGCAGTGCATTTATGTATTATTATGTGTTGTATTTTAATGCACGTGTTTAGTCAATGATTGATGAATTGATGTTTACTATTTGCATCTCCATCAAATCTAATAAAATCTATAAACTTTGTGGGGTCCTACAACACATTTTTGTTGTGGTCTGTGCTATTTGCTGTGCATATATGTGCATGTGTTGTGAGTATTTTTATGCATAGCAATTTATAAATACAATCAACAGAAAGATACAATTGAAATGAAGTATTTTATCATTTCCCGAGTCTAACAGTATTGAAGTACAGTTACTGAATGATAAAAATAAAAATAATTCAATAAAATAATTACTTGTTAAAGTCACAAGTGGTACAATTTCAATATCTGAATGCTTTTAAAATTATTGTACAATCCCTGGCAATGAAAACGCATGCAAATAAGCGATTATTATACAAACTCATAATTGCAAATTTCTTACAATGTGAGTATTGCGAATGCTCAAATTGCGATATCAATGCTGAAAAGATACATTGCGCAGCCCTAATATACTTACTCATACAAAAATGTGTAAGATAAATATCAATTAATCAACAGTTTTGTGAATTGTGGGGGGTTCTTTTTTATTTGTGATTTTTCAATCCATTAGTATTTGAAAATTAAAAATAACATATAATAAAATACATAACAAAAAAGACACCAGCAGCTCATTCAGTTGTTTTTGTGTTTTGATTTACATAATATTTATCTTCAAACTACATAAAATGGCAATAAAACGCACAATGTTTTACTTTTCAACATCACAAGTTCTCGAAACAGAGGTCAAGATCTGAAAATGCAATTCGAAAGTATAAAAGAAAGGAAAAACACCACTAAATCACCAACTACAAGCAGTTAATTAACAGCTTTATTTATTAACGTGATCGCCTACTCTTAACCCCTGGCATATGCCAATATAAACTGTTAGGATCTATCATTATATTTATGTTCAATTATTTGTTTTAAAGAAGTGTGGATACTCCAACATTCATTGAACATGTTAAAAGAAAGCGCTCTCTTTCATTTGTAATTCAAACATGCCGGACAACTTTCCAAGCACCAAGTCTCCAGACAAGGCCTGTTATTTTTAGGAGGCCTATTATATCAGTTGTTTTCCAGATTTCCCGTAATTAGAGGCTGACTCAACTGATTTAAGACAAATGCTTTGAAAAGACGGCTCAAAACATTAATTTTGTCCTCTAGTGGGATGCGTGATTTTTTTTTTTCCAATTACAGGCTATTGTTGCATGTTTGGTCTGTTCATATTCAACCGTTGCTAATAGCAGGCCTGAGTGTGGCTGTCAGTGGTGTCTTCAGTTTTCATCAATATTCACCCCAGTATAGACACTCGTGCAAAAACTTTTGCCCTCACGACGTCAGTTACACCTCTGAGATGTCAGGTGTATATTAATCTGTCACATAGGGCTTTGAAGGTCACTTAATTACTCTCTAATCAGATGTATTTCAGTGGCTGAATGACAGATGTACACTATTCTTACTGATGTTATTCCATTAGTGGTCTTTGTGACACACTGGTCCCCCCTCCTTCCATTACATGCACCAAATGATTGTCATCGAATGATAAGCGCACAGGTGCTTTGTTACTCCAGTGCAGGTGCTTCTTCTTGTGTGTTTGCAACAAGAGTAATGATCGGCTGGGACTGGGCAATAATTGCACACAACACGGCATGGCTCCGCATATACATGAAACGCATTATCTTATAACAAAGCTTTCTGATAACGTCCACATGTCTTCTATCCACCCCTTCGTGACCTCACAAAAACTCCAAACGCTTTTGATTCATTATTTGTCTCTCCTCCTCGCAGATTAGCTGTCTGAAAACAGACACACATTGCGCGCTCTTGTGTATCCCGGCACATCTGCTTTGAATAAAGACTTCTCCTGTGGTCTCGCCCTTACTTAGCAAGACTCCCTGGTTGAATCCAAGTCTAATTTTCAGTATGACACCCTGAGGTATCGCTTACCTGGCTTTAGTGGTGGAGCGGCGGCTCTTTGTGGCCAGCAGGTCGATATATGAGAGTGTTCCTGCTGGAGCTGGGCACAGGTGAAAGCAGTAGATTAAGATAATGAGAAGAGTGAGGCTGGTCTTTGTGTCCCATGAACACATTCAGCATGTGACGAGGTGGGATGTGTACTTTAGCTGTTCTGCTGGCGAAGATGTACCATGCGAAGAAGGAACCATTGTGTGTGTACATTCGGAGATAAAAAGACAGGAGACATTTATTGTAAAAGGAAAGTGTGTGTTGTGTTGGCAAAGGTAAAAGTTCAAGAAGCTGTCGTAGCTTCTTGCATAGCTTCTCATAGCTGACTCATGCTTATAGCACATTGAAACATTGTTTTATTGCATACAAAAGAAACCAGTTTTATATAGATTATAACATTTTATTTCAACACTTCCTAGACTATACAAAAGTACATTCTAGACTTATATGAAGTATAATATAGATTAATAATCAATTAAAATATATATTTTCCTTAAAAAAAATGTATTCTGTCGTTGCTTATTGCACACCTGTAGGACTTAATCAACATATATTTTAAAGGATATATAATGAACCTTAAATATATATGTCATCCAAAAGTAACAATTCAGCCATCATTTATTGACTCTTGTGTCATTCCAAACCTGTTTGTCTTTCTCCTGTGGTATACAAAATATAGATATTTTAGATTATAGATAAAATAAAGATATTTTCAAAAATATTGTAAATCAAGTTTGTTTACTACTCGCCACTCTTCATAATAAGAAAAACAAACATTCGCCAAAACATCCAGGCCCGATGATATGAGTTTAGATGTAAAAACCTCTAAATGCCATCCAAAGTTTTACTCTAAATTGAGTATTTTTATCAAGTTCCTGTGTGTATGTTCTGTAATATCATTTTTGTAGCAAAGAGTAAGTTCTTTTCCTGGTCTTTAAACAAAGGAGCTGAGGAAAATGTTAATTTTTGATAGAATGTTCAAACGGCACTTCAAACTCTTCATATATTAATTGGAATATTATAGCATTGTTCATGACAAAGAAACTAGTAGTTTAGAGCAGATCATTGTATTATTGACACAATTAATAATTATTGTAGACTAATTGATTTTGGGCTGAATGGCAATAAAAATGGCGATTTGCTAAACTGAGTTGTTGCTGTTAAAATTGACTAATAATGAATCTTAAAGGAGTAATTCATGCAAAATGGAAAACTTATCATTTATCCACTCTCATATCACTACAAACATTTATGACATTCCTCTGAATACAAAAGAAGATATTTTAAAGAATATTAAACATGCAATTTTGGATACCGTACCTTCCATTTCGATTGTATGGAGGAAAATACACAAATATCTCAAAATGTCTTAATATTGTCCAGACCCAAGGATGTAGCCAAATGCAAGTTCCTATCTCATATTGATCAACCACAAATTGTTTATGGTCCTGTGAGTGAATGAATGATTTAATTTATTACATGATTTAAAGACCTTTAGCTTTTATAATCATAAAAATACATCTCGTATAAATACCCAACCAAATGCATTTTATTTCAAAATATATGTTTTTATTTTATTAATCCAATAAAACCCAAACCAAAACCCCCTCTGCCAGCAGCAGCAGCAGCAGCAGCGGCCAATGATGTTATGAATATTTCATACAGATCAACATATAAAGAGTTTAGATGCAAAAAAACTCAATGCAGTCTGAAATTTTGCTCTAAAATTTGTATTTTTATCAAGCTCCTGTGTTTATGTTCAGTAATAATACTTTTGTGGCAAAGAATAAGTTCTTTTCCTGGTCTTTAAAGTAAAATAATTCAACATAAACAAAGGAGGCTGAGAAAATGTTTCTTTTTTGATAAAAATTCCCGATGGTCCATAGAAGTTTTTGAATCTGAACTCCTTATATTATTAAGAATATTATAGCTTTGTTTATGGCAAGGAAATTAGTAGTTTAGAACAGATCATTGTATTATTGATACAATTAACTACTATTGTAGACTATAATTGATTTTGGGCTGAATAAATATGGGATGTGCTAAACTGAGTTCTTAGTTTATTATATATATAATGTAATGTGTTATTGGGCGAATTCCATTTGAAAATGAGCCTCACTATTCCACTCGCACAAAAGGGCACAGTGCACTCTTATGTTATCAAAAATCTTTATGACATTCCTCTGAATACAAAAGATATTTTGAAGATTTTTAAACATGCAATTTTGGATAACTTCCATTTTGATTGACACAAATATCTCTAAATGTGTATTTTAATAGTGTCCAGACACAAGGATGTAACCAAATATTCCTATCTCCTATTGATCAACCACAAATTGTTTATGGTCCTGCGAAGAAAGAATTGATTTTATTACAGGAATTAAAGATATTTAACTTTTATAATCATTAAAGCACATATAAAATACCCAATAAATGCATTTAATTTAAAAATATATGTTTTTTATTTTAATAATCAACTTAAACCCAAACCAAATCCCCCTCCGCCAGCAGCAGCGGCCAATGCGGCAGCCAGGTTCGACTGTTGTCAGTGTACGTCTCGCCAACTGAAATAGCAGTGGTGTAAGACTATTTCTATTTCAGCCGAGCACGACAAACTCCAGTTCAGTGGAGAGCAGCTCTCCCTCGTTTTCCGTGAGTCGACAATCACTGGAAGCGCGCACAACTTCGTAAGTGAGGGGCTGCCAGCTGCCACGACGGGTAAGAGCAGGTTGCCATGGCAGCCGCGTTCGGAGGAGAGCTGCAGATTGGCAGGAAAAAGCGTGTCAACAATTGCCCTGTTGCAGCGCTAGAGAGGAGCCGCTTCGTGGCCCTGCACTCCTGACGGCCCCGTGCCTCGCGCCTCAGCCACCCCATGCTGTTTAATAATATCCATTCGCAGAAAGTGATTGATCTTGGACTGTGTGGTAAAGATCAGCAGTCAGAGACTTTCCATTTTCTTTCCTCAAAACTCTCCAAACAAACATAACTGCCGCAATTAGTAAACAAAGGTCTGTCTCTGCACTAGGGACGCTTAAACGCGCCGGCAATTATAACAGATCTTTTAAACCGTGTGTGTCTTCACCACGTACAGTGACAAACTGAAAACTGCGCGAACAAAACACTGCTGTGTTTGGCATATTAGGGGTAACAAAAACGGTTTATTTTGCCCACTTCTGATCGAAATTATCAAGCCATTGTCAATTTAAAATAGTCGAGTCTGCATGGGCCTACATTCTCTAACCACTAATTCACGAGGTCGTGCAGTGTGCTCTACTACCTATAGCTACACCCGTGAAGTGAGATCAAATTCGTTTTGATTGCTCTACGTCATCGATCAATTGATTAATAGATATTATTTACCTCACCCAAACTAGTATATAATACAGGTTATAATGGATTTATTTATACTTTTTATGATGCATTCTGTGAACTGCTAGCTAAATTCGTTATTGTTTAAATTTGAATTGCTCGAAGATTCGAACGTTCATTCTAAAAGAACGTCCCTGGAATTCCTTAAGTAAGGGCCTTCCACAAATTCTTGGTATTGTGCATTTCACGTTCACTTCAATGTAGTTATCTTTCCGTTTGTGATTACTGGATCCCAGGTAACAAGTCTTTTCAATTCTTTTTTTGAATTCTGGGGTAAATTCAGTGAGATGTTAAATGATTTCAACCCAATATGAAATATTTCATAAACACATTCAAGCGTTAATGTCAGAGGTCTGCTTAAAATATATGTACTATCCATACGTCTTTTAAAGTTTTAAACTTGAGTTAACTGTTATGCTATAAAGGTAATATTGTTAATAAATCAATCATTTATACAAATCATATGAATTACAAACTTGACTTTTGTGTTCAGAGAGTAAATGCACTGTGCCCTTTTGTGTTAGTAGGAATAGTGAGGCTCATTTTCAAATGGAGTTTGCCTAATAACACATTACAATATATATAGTGCACAGAATCTACACCAAAGGTCAGATCGGGTTGTAAAAATGCCAGTCCACTTTGGAGGGCACTGTGAGCGATTGAAAAGTTTCGACGGTTGTAATTTCACAAATATTTTGAGTTTATTGTCCTAGAGCTTTATGCTGTTCTGTTTTGCTATAATGTTTAACACCAGTCTTCTTTCTTTTCTCATATCAGTCTTTATTTTCCGTATTTGTTCTCAGATGGGTCGATAAAACCAAACCTGTCGGCTAACGTTGGCATATTCAGCGACTCTTTATAGGCTACACAATTGTTTTGAAAATTGTCACAAATATTTTTCCATAAAACTGACGACAAAACAGTCCGAATGTCCTCGGTACCCTGCAATCATTGCGGATTTTTACACCTTATAAACAAAGACGGGGGGGATTTTTCCTTTGTGTGCAGACAAGTGCGACTTATTTGCCATACACCTCGTCTCTTCCTGAACACTCTCGGCTGAAACTGTGAATTTGCTGTCATCGGTCTAATCACCGAGGCATTGATTTTTTTGGGACTCTGGAGCCATATCTGCCCTAATAGCCGCACAAGTGCAATTGACTGGTCTGAATGACAGTCTTGTTTATTTAAAAAGCAAGTCAAAAGAATATGAATCATAAATGTTATAATCAACTGCAGCATGACCACGGATCAGCACGCAGAAGAGTTCGGGTGAATAATTAAGGCTAATAGGACACATGGCATAGATGTAACACAAGAAAAAGGACACCTGTTTTAAGACAGAAAAATAATCGATACATATAGGTGATGAGAGCGTAGGCATGGTGATCATCGATGGCGCTTTGTGATGCAGAATTGATCTGGGCCGCAGCCTGAGAGGGGCGCAGCGGGGCTGCCGTTTGTTTAGTAAACTCCCATGAATCCAAGTAGATAATTGCTCTGTGAAATTGGTGGCAAGGGCAGCTTGGGTTCCGTGTTCCGCCCACCTAGAGGGCCGAATGAACGTCTGCATCTCTTTATTTTCTCAAATGATCAGAAACCATCGCAGCGTGAGCAGTACACGAGGAGAGAGGTATTTTTATTTGGTGCACGTTGTGGAAAGAGGATTGCGTGCAGGCCGCTGAGTTGAAACTGGGGCTCGAGCTCTGATCCTCCGAGTTGAGTCTTTGAGATGATACTGCTGGTGATGATGATGACTGCGACTGTTTATTGACTGCAAAAACAACACATACGGCATAGCTGCTCTCTTCCGATACTCATTCAGAAAATCATCCTCTGTGCTGATTTCAATTTTTGTAAGTGAGGGACCTTTACAAATTATTTAAAATAACTTTTCTAACTTTAATCTCTCTCGTTTTTGCACCTGGCCTTTTTGTTTGCGAGATAGATTTTAAGTCAAGAAATAAAAGGTTAGAACGGTATTTTATTGTTATTATCCCGTTGTTCAGGAACTGCGGTAATAAAACCAAATTTTGTTTTAATCTAAGTTCAATTGAAAACGAAATATATAACATTGTAAATATATAAACGTAAAATTGAATTTAAATTTAGAATAAAATGTACACACATTCAAAATACACACAAAAATGAACCGTGCTATTAATATAATACAATCATAAAACAGATCATAAATATGGACATTTTACATCAAGTTTCATATCATAACATTTTGATTAAATGCACTTATTCGTTCACATACATATTAAATATATGAATGCAATTACATTTGTAATTAATTTCTGTGGTTACATCTGTAATTGTTGTTGGCCACTCATCTCATTATACTCAAACCCAGCCATATTATACATATCGCTGATATTAACTGTATCCAATTACATCAAATGTGTTTTACAACTCAACACAAACACAGCAAGTGCGTTTTACCTTTAACTTTTTTTACATATGTATTTCATAGACACCTAATATAAAATTGGCCATATATATGTTTACCATATATATTTACATTTTGCAGCAGGATTGTTTTTTCACACTATTCCATTATGATGTTTTCTCACCTACTGTAAGAAAGCAACGAAAGGCCCTAATTATCTCCTGCATGATGTATTAGTTGTCTTTGAATGAGACATGTGTTGTTTACTTTCAAAACTGTAGACAATAAAAGATGATATCTCTGGAGACCTGTAATGTCTGCAGTGAGTGAAGCCTCTGGGTGTTGAAAGTGTGCAAGCTTAAACCTCTCACATCACTTGAGGGAAATGTGCCATGATACACATTTACTTTTTTTTTTTTTTTTTTTTTTAGAATAAATGCATGAGATCTCTCATTAAAATAGCTGCTTTGACACTGATCCATTGCGTATGTGTGTGTGACTAAGGAGACCTTTGTTTAAGGTTTACAAGCTGCCATACACAAACACGCATAAATCTGATATTATTTAGGCATCAGTCTCATTTCTGTCAGCAAACTGGCCAAATGTTGGGAAACATTTCAGAAAATGCAGCAATCTAGAAGCTTCAGTGGTCTTGCAAAAGCTTCTCTGTCTCCCCAAAGGAATTAACGACAACAGATATGTTTTTTATCTCCCAAAGTAACAATTTACTGGGTCACAGTAGATCAGCATGTTTCCTTCTTTACAGCAAAAACATTAGCAACAGGGGAATACTGTCTTGACAACAAACAAAATGTCACAAAACATTGCTTGTAAAATATACAGTTCTTCATTTGTTGCACAATGCCAAGGTTTTCATTTCTAATTAATTTAAATTATAAGATAAGTCTAGAGGAAGAAGAAGAAAAAATTAAACTCCAACAAAGGGATGCAAAATAACAGTCTTGGGTTTGTACAATGCTTCTGTTTTCTCTTTCTTTCTTTTTTGTACTGACAGCAATTTAATCAAACTGTGACTTCATGCCCTACTATTTGCAAATTGTATAGCACCTCTAAAACATAAAGGCAAAACATTTCACAAACAAGTTACATGGACCTTGATTACAACTGTAAACATTCTCAGCATGGGTGAGTAACGCATCACAGGGTGGATTCAGGCTACTGCAGCACACACTGCCAGACATCTAGGAGGAAGACAATGACAAATTTAAGACTGTTATTTCTCTTTTCAGTTTATGCACATCCCTCTATCCCCCTCCCCCCTCCTGCCTCTTTGGCACTAAGAGAAATGGTGACACAGTAACACTAACAGATGCCAGATCATTTTATCATAAGGCAAGATAACTGTAATATAGCTAATTTTACCTTGTATTAAAAACAGAAAAGAAAACATATGCTGCTGAAATGATAGTGGCAATAACAGTAGCAGATATAGAAACAAGGTGAGCACAGAAAAACATCTTTAACATCTGTAATTGTGAAATAGAAATCTTACAATTTATTCAAAATCACAAAATATTTTGCATCAGAAATGAATGAGGCATTTTAAAAGACATCCAAGTTATGCTCTTAATATTTTAGTGTACTTAATGGAAAATGTTTTTGTTGATGTAGAAAAAAAAAGAAATATTAAAAAACATAAACAATTTGTTCATTGATCGAAGAATCAAAAAAATTACAGTGCTCAGCATATATAAGTGCACCCCTCACAAATCTATATTTTAAATTAATATTTTAGTAGGACGCTATACAATATTATATTTGTGCATATACATTAGATTAGTCACTGCTGAAGCCAAATCTGGAGCTTATCTAACAAAATAACTTACAATAACGGTCAAAAGTACACCCAAATGTATATGTTAAAGAAAAATATTAAATAGAAATTTAAAAAAGAGGAAAATCAAGAAAAGCAAAAACTTAAAAAATGTAGTTAAATTTTGTAGGAGGCATTTGTTTGCAATATTTTACTTGAATTTAATTGCATTATCTTTTAATTTCTAAATGTTTGGTGACTAAAATAACATTTTAATAAATACAGTTGAAATCAGAATTATTAAACCCCTTTGATTTTTTTTTTCTTTTTAAAATTTTTCCCAAATGATGCTTAACAGAGCAAGGAAATTTTATCAGTATGTCTGATATCATTTTTTATATTTTCTTTTTATATCTTATTTGTTTTATTTCAGCTACAATAAAAGCATTTTTTTAATTTTTAAAAAAAAAATTTAAGGTCAAAATTATTAGCGCCTTTAAGCTATATTTTTTTTGATAGTCTACAGAACAAACCATCTTTATACAATAACTTGCCTAATTACTCTATCCTGCCTAGTTAACCTAATTAACCTAGTTAAGCCTTTAAATGTCACTGAGCTGTATAGAAGTGTCTTGAAAAATATCTAGTTAAGTATTATTCACTGTCATCATGGCAAAGATAAAATAAATCAGTTATTAGAAATGAGTTATTAAAAGATTTATGTTAAGAAATGTCTTGAAAAAATGTTCTCTCCGTTAAACTGACATTGGGGAAAAATAATCAGGGGTTTATAATAATCAGGCTAATAATTCAGCAGGTTTAATAATTCTGACTGCAACTGTATATCTGTTTAATAAATCTGTTTTATTTAAATGCACCAAAATACATTGCCTATATTCACTGGGAAATGGAGAAAAATATTCATTTTCAAAATGGGGTGTACTCAGTTATGCTATATTTTTAAAAAAGCGATATAGCTTTTATTATTTTTCTTGATTAAATATAATAAATAAACAATAAAATCTAATTATGTCTTTCTGTTTTATTATTTTTATTGAAAATTTTGTTTTTTGTCAGAAAGTAAACCAATAAAATCTGCGATGGACACCTCAACCTAATATATTTTTAGTGAATAATAAGCTAGTCTAACTATTACTGACAAATCAAGCATTGCTGAATTGTTATCACATAATGGCTATAAGGATAGCAACATTTTATTGTGATTGTAGTACAGTTATTTTAAATACTGTTGTATTATGCTTTTGCAATTTCCCCAGTTTATTTCAGTCAGTGGTTAGTTACACTAAAATGTCATTGTCAACACTGCGATTTTCTTGTTAATATTGAATTTCACATTTGCATCCAGTCTTGATAACCATATGACACGTCCAAATAATATGTGTGACTTAATCTCTTTTCCTTCTTTTTGTCTGTCTCCCTCCCTTTCTCTGTTCCTCCTTGAAGTGCAGTCACTCTGACGAGGATGAATAGTGAAAACTATTCACTGTGTCACGGGTTTGTGCACAGAGCATCAGAGGGACAGAGCTGAGGTCAATAGGAGGCACCTTAAACACCCTTATTTCCTCCCAGCCTCAAAATCGCAATTTCACGGCACTCTCATTTTGGACAACTTGATTTCGATAAAAGTTTCAATGTTGCTGTGCGCTTTTACTTGTTTGAGTTTCGTATTTGCCTACAAATAGTTTAAAAAGTGCTCAAAGTCACGCCACTCAATACTGGCATTATTGTTTCTTCAAAAGAATATCTCTTGCACCTCAAAGCAAACAGCTAGATTTTCTCACAATATCAATACTCTCATTTCCCCCTTATACCTTTATTTAACCTGGGAAAACTCTTAGAGAACAGTTTCTCTTTTGCAGCAGTGCCCTGGATGGAGGAGGGGTTAAGGGGACCAGAGTAACATGATGCAGCACTCAACTTGGGGTTAAGTGCTTTGCTCAGGTGCACAACGGCAGTACTATACACTAGGACCCTTCTGTTACCCATTCATTCTCTTAGGTGCCCCACTGGGGAATCAAGCCCACAGACCCCCAGTTTGTAGTTGGTAGCCCTGCGCGCTTAGCTAGCTACCCTATATAGGCACGCATGCTCCCTCAGATCTCTGCATCTTTCCTCCTAGTCGGTCCTGTGGAATTCCCCCTTGATCTTAGCCAACAATGCCTCACAAATTAGAGCTCCATTGGTTTGCAATCTCATCTCAAGTCCTTGTGCCCAAATCCTCTGGGCCTGTCTCTGTAACATCCTCAAACAATCGGACATCTTAACACATCTTCCTGTGTACAATCTCCAGCAGGCTGGTGATAGAGAAGTTTGCCTTGTTTGTTGGGCAGCCAAAGTCTGGCTGTAAAGCTCTTTTTTTATCAGTATAAAAAGAGTCCCCTCCTCAGAAAGTGAGGTGCTGATGAAATACTCCATGGGCACGGATGACCCACATCTATCTGCTATCTTTGGAACTATGCCAAAGCCACCATTTAGAGTATTGTCCATTCATAGTATTTCACAGGTGTAAGGATGATCATCAAGAGCCCTTTTACAGATGCCACGTTTTGCATAGCATTCGGGCAGGGTGATAAACGGTGTAGTTTACTTAAGATAATTGACTAAAAACCGAGGCTAGTTTGCTAGCATGTTTGAAGGTTAGATGTAATGTTTCTGGAATCAAATCAATTCGAAATAATCAGTAAAGAAAGCGTTTGTTTTATGCGATGATCGTCTGTTTTTCTATACGCGTTGCATTAATAATTTCGCTAATTGGTTTTAAAGTCTTGACATTACCAATTCAACATTAAACCTAACCAGACAAAGCAAAACGTATATAATTGAATATATTCACTCTATAGCCTAATATTAATATTTGTTTACAATCAGGGAAGATGTCAACGCATGCGTCGCGTGCCACGGGGGTTTGGCACCTGTTTGTTTCGTAGGCTATATGTGTTTAAATGAAAGCTGAGGAAAAATTCTCGCTTGCGCAAATGTTGTAAAATATTATGGCTCTAACAAATCCGCATGCATTTGCATTCGAAATTAACAAAGGAATTAAATTAGGCGAGGCAACGTTTTCCTCTCTGGTTAAGTTGGCTGTCTGTCAGCAGCACCGTGTTCAAGGCATACTGATAAAAGAGGTGGGCGCGGGGCTGTATGAATGAATCTGTGCGACACTATTGCAGACGAATAGTTGTACAAGATCAGAAAGTAATCTTGATATGTTTAACAAGCAGCCCAAAGCGAAGCCTGATAAATAATAAAGGAGCTTTTAGTGGATCCAATTTATGAAACATTAACTCTGGGGGCATAATGGAGTAATTAGTTTTATCTCACGTTGGATGTTATTGGACACTGTGCCGCTGAATGAAAACTTTTATTTTCTTGGCCTGACTGTAAAAGACAACGGGGAGTAATTTTCTGCACCGGGAGAGAAGGGTGGTCTCTAAATGCTGCTGGTGAGATCTGGATGTTCAGGTACAACACAGTGTTTATGTAGTACTCCCAAAAGTGTATCAAAGTTCGGATCCATGGAAATAAAAGAAATGTCAAACAAAACAAGCATTAGACTGCATAAAATAAAGTATGGACAAGGGAAACAGGTGAGGCTTTGTTTAGGTGGCTGAGGTAGATCAATATCTCGGCTTGCAGGCCAGGAATCTTGCCCGTTTTCCTCTAGCACTCTGCAGATCAGCTTACGGCTTGTAGACAGACTGTCGCCTATACCTCACTGACAGACAACCTGCCTCACCCCAAATACTACACAAAATATCTTCATTCTCTTCTCGAGCGACCGCTCGAATAAGTAAGTCGAAATCATTTCAAAAACATGTATAGGAGGAGATCGAGGGAAATAATCAACGTTATTCGTAAACAGTGAGGCACGACATGGCGTTGTGGCTTTATCAGCCTACGCGTGTTTATGATGGGACCGTCTTTAAGGCCAGGCCCATCCTACTATGGTCCTCCTCCGCCCAAAAGTCTAACCACATATAGACAGTGTTTGTCCAAAACCTTAAAATGTCGTTTAAACTTTAAAATTTGTTTAAAATACGAATAACCATATTGTTTATTCGAATTGTTATAGATTTAGCGCTCAGATTTAGCCAGACAGCATGACGTGTTGTCCACCAGGCCGAGCGGAAGTCGAAAGAATCGATAGGTGCAATTGTGCTCGATTGGCCAAACTGACAGCAAGCGGGTTTTCATGTTTTTTCTTTGCTTCTTGTTTATTTTTATTTATTATTATAATTTTGTTATTCAATAACATGGGCTTGCGTTTTACATTTGCCAAGCCTGAATGTAGTTCATTTTGAAGATGGAATTATTTATTTAAAGATTTGGAAATGCCAGCCATTGCAACTTTCCTTCAGTCGTTCGTCCATTTTTTGTTAGTTTTTTGTTTTTGTTTTTACAACATATTTGTTTCTCTACTAGTTTTTGACAAATATTTTAACTAGGCTATCAATTTTGTTCCTACTGTACGTCCACAATTCGAATAGTTTTTAGAATTGTAAAAGGAAACTGACCAATTAATAAATAACTAATGTCAAGCACCGGCAAAATAAAATGTCTACATTGGCAATCATGTTTGCTTGTGCAAATTGTAATAAAATTAAGGAAGGAATTTGAACTATATGTCAAATCATGTAGCCTACATATGTAATTTGTCTAATGAAATACAGAGTGGATCCAATAAACATGGCGTTAAATTGAGTAGTGAAATTTATGTTTACACCATTAATATTAATTCTGCAACACATATGGCATGGTATATATTCACAGGGGGGGGAAATCGGCTTAGACTTTTGTGAATGATACGTAATAATTTTACTAGAGTCTCACACCGATATGACATCACAAATAAGAGCTTGTTGCATGAATCTATCAGCCGTTTCAGAGGCGCGAGTGAGAATTCATTACAATCCGCAGTCCTTTTTGTAAGCCTGGTGGTTCCGTTTCGGACACCCAACCCGCACTGGGAGTTTGCAATTTGATAGCACGAAGGCTGTGATTCCACGCATTGTCTCGAGGCTGCTTTTGATAGATAGTGCTTTACAAGTGAAAGAGTGATGTCAGGTAACAAGAAGAATTTTGGCACCTGTTGGTAACGTTTAAACGTAAATAAAACAATAATAAAATAATATATAAATAATACAAATAATAAAACTGTGTTTTATCCTAATAATAAGTTCAAAACCAATGATTGCTAATAACTGAATTAATGTTAATAAAACTAATAATTAAAAAAATGTTTATAGTTGTTGTTAATTAGCCTGAATGAATGTTATTACATCATGCATCCCAGGTGGTGTTTCCTTCTTGTGACTAAATACACCAGACTAAACATATTGGTTTAGCGCATGTCTTTTATGTGTCACACAACTCTCCAAAAATGGCTTTAGGGTCTGTTATAAGACTGAGCAAAGGAAATTATTGCTCAAACTATCACAGTTTATTGTAACTTGGTGTAGAATTAGGTGGAAGAAGTAGATTAAAATTACAATTTAAGTTAATAAAATATGACTGATATAGGCTATATTATCAAATAGATACTAAATATAAACGCAATACGGCAAACGCCTGAACGCGCGTATACGATACAATTAGCAGAACTTCGGATGCCCTATAGGCGTTTTTACACCCTTTCACCACAAAATCTGGGAAACGTGATGGATAAATAGATATTACATAAATAAATAAATAACTTAACAGGCAAGAAATTAGTCACCAAAAGCTGTCTACACCGCTGACTGGTCACATAAATGTGGTGAAAGGAGCGCGCATTAATACTCAACGAAAGCTTTTTATTTTCTTCAATTTACAATTTTTACATTTTGAATGGACATTATTTCTAAGCTTATACAGCAACTGACTATTACGCGGGAGAATGTTGGCAAAAATATAAATTTATCATTTCGAATTGAGAAAAATTTTCATGGTCACTAGCACGCACATTTAGGGGAAGAGAGAGAGAGAGAGTATGAGGAAACAGGGGCACAAATCATGGAAACTTGGGAAACCAGCAGGCCAAAGGACACACGAGAGCCAACAACTTTAAAAATAAAATAGAAATAAACATAAACACATTTTAAAATATTAAAATGAAATATTTCACAATGTGTGTTTATTATTATTATTATTTATTACTAAATATAATCCAACTCACATTTATTTTAGTAGCTTATTCCATTAAGGTTATGTGGATATAACCGGAACACAAAAAAGTATCAGTGGAAGCTTTTGACATTGTTGTAAAACTAGACTTAAAAAATATGGAATAATTTAAATAAATGCGATTTTTATACCTTTCATAGTCACGTGTTAAAGATTAATACTTTAAAATATTTTCAAATAATTGTAAAATTAAGACTGTTTTATATTTTACACCACAAGACATAATCTCCTCTCATAATATTTAATATGTAATATGTTATATTTAATAAACACACGCAGACACACAGATAGATAGATAGATAGATAGATAGATAGATAGATAGATAGATAGATAGATAGATAGATAGATAGATAGATAGATAGATAGATAAGAACCATTGGATCAGTTTGAAATATATACAGTTCAGTAAGTATATAAAATGCTTATTTCCGGAGAGACCCTGGATTAAAAGAATTACATATTGATTTTAAACAATCCAATTTCATCACAATACAAGTTGTTTGTTTAACCCGACAGCTCCCTTCACTAAGTCGGGAGCTTTACACGCACTCATTAAAACGATTATTCACGATCTGTCGAATGTTTTCTGTCACTAGCAAATATTTTACTACAGTATGGACCAGAGTATAACTCAAAACTTCCTCCAAAACAGCCTGTTGACCCAAAGGAAATGAAGAGATTAGCATGCCCTAATAGAAATGTAAATTTCGTCTTATATTGCTAAAAGATGTCTTTTTATGCGTTTCTGTCAAATTATTTATAAAACCGCTATACAAGACAGTCTCCTTTGTGCTCACTTTTCTGAAAATGATGTACACTGTAGTTTTATTATTATTATGTTGAATGTAATTGTGTTAATGATATTGTTTTAATTATTTTGTCACAGTTAAATTAATAGCTATATAATAATAATAATAATAATAATAATAATAATAATGCTTAAACAAGTCAGTTTTTGTGCATAAACTTGTTAAAATATTACAATGTTTAGTGGGAGTATATTTCTGTATAATCGCTTGCATTTTTTTTCACAGCTTGTAAATGATATTACAGTTCGTCTTGCCACGGGGAAAACTACGTTTACGAGAGGCCATGCATTTTGCAAAGATATGAAGTTAATGTCACTACAGTTCTGCGTCATTCTAGCGCCCTCACTCTGTCTGGCTCGTCTGGCTCATGTTACTTGATGAGAGGAAACGTCATTTGCATTTTACAAGTATTTTAATGGTTCAGAGTTGGATCTGCTTCGTTAAATCGTCGTTTTACCACACCATTATCCGTCCTTTGGCGAAAGGGAATGAGCATGATACCAATGATTTTTATCACTTATTCTTACTTGGCCTTTTCCATAGTGGCTACAGTGACATTTTATAAGGCAACTAATAGGCTACTGAGATACAAAATTACACTATCATAAGCGCCAAGGAGAGATTTTTTTTATACATCTACATTTGCAAATAGCAGAACGGAATATTTAAGCACAAGCTGTCGCAAGCAAGATATTCACTGCAGATCTGACATTTTGTTGAATAGATGATCGAACAGGTAGTACGTTTGCATTAACATTTGGTAATAAAGTTAAAATGATTATCTGCGTTATTTTATGCATACTTATAAAATTGCAATTTATATGCAATCATTTTTATATTTATTTAAAGTATAATTTATACAAAACTATGCATTGTAAAAAATGTTTTCTACAACATTCGTTGCGTACATATTCCATTGTATTTATTATTTTTGTTGAAATTCATTAGTTCTGTTTACATACTGCGATATTACTCTGCTGATGTGCTTGCGTGCTGTCCCCATTTCCCCCCTCAGTCTCCCTGTGCCTCGGGGTAATAAGCAGAAACCACGCCTTTTGTGTAGCCTGTGACTAAACCCGGCTTACAAGATCTTGTCAAAAGACACAAAGGAAAAATAACTATTATTTCAAATGCATCGCTTTATGCATCTGCATACATTTCTGTGCAATTCAGTACATGCGATTGGTTCCACGATTCCACAAAATAAAACTGAAAAAAGAAAATTATTCCCTTGCAGAATTCAATTATTGGTACAATTTTAGGCCTCCTTTCGGCATCAGGTAAATTGATTGTTATAATCTTGGACCGGAAGCAGACGTAAATCAATTAAACAAGCTCAGAGCAAAAGGAAATAAATAAATTAATAAATACCCAAAAGATAATAGATTTGCTGTCACTAATTCCCATAAAACCGCTTTGTTCAGGAGCCTACTATAATGTTTAATATACATTACTTGCAAGCTATGCTTTTGATAAATAGCCTACCCTCTATTAATGGCTAATAATCACAGGATGTATCTCTGTATAACTGTAGAAAACACTTAAAATAATGCAAATGTCATAATGCAATGTAATAATACCATGTAATGTAATAACACCCTTTAATGTAAAATAAAATTTAAATCAAATGGAACATTTCTTATTAGTTTTGTATTTATTGTGTTGAAATTAATAATATATTGATTTTGGATTATTTTTCATTATTTTGCATATATATATATATATATATATATATATATATATATATATATATATATATATATATATATATATATATATATATATATATATATATACACACACACACACACACACACACACACACAAACACAGCACACCCATCAATCTAAACATAAAAAAGAAAGAGAGCAAAAGATAGAGTTTCTTTAAAATATATCAGCAAGTTAATTTACTGTCGTATGATAATTACATTTGTTTTACATTAACAAAATAACAATATTTATATTTGACTCCTAAATTTGACCTCTTTTTTGCTTTTGTTTTTGAGTGGTCACCCCGTTTAACATTTGAGTGATAACATCTTTCGAGGAGATATTGAGTTGCACCGGTCTATTGTATAAAGCACAGAGGTTATTGCATTACGGTTGGGTAGATTTAGCACAATGTCTCTTTTAAAATCATGAACAAATTACTGGAATTCACGTGTTGAAAGATAAGCTTTTTTGTACTACTGCAACTAATGATTCTATTATTGGCCGAAAAATAAGAGCAGATAGTGATCAGGCGTTATGCATTTCTCTGTATGGTCTCTACAATCAGGAGAGTTAATAAATGTGTAATAAGCAACAGTTAAATGTTCGGGAATATATATATATATATATATATATATATATATATATATATATATATATATATATATATATATATATATATATATATATATATATATATAATTCAGAACAAAACAGCAAAAAGTAAAAAAGGCAAATTGATTAATTCGATTCTGAGCCACATTTTTCAGGTCGGTTTGTAAGACCTATGATAAGGATATTAATATTAAATCCACTTTCCTTTGTTTGCTTTTTTAGCTTATCGTTGAAAAAGCAAGGAGCAAATAATTTATTTTGTGTGTGTCATGTGTTTTCCCCTTTTTCTGAAATAAATATGTAAGTTAATGTTTGTAACACATTGCAGGCCATGGCCTTCAAAAATACCCGCAAACTGTCGCTTAAATGTTTTAGTAAACACACTATGCTAATCAGATATTGCCAGACAGCTAAATTCTAGTTCTTCAAAAAAGACAAAATGTTCGTAATAAATGTACTTAGCCTACTTTGTTTATTTTGTTCGGTTAACAGTTTAAGCGACAAACACGGGCAGAAGACCACAAAATCACAACCATGGAATTTAAAGACGACATAAACAATCACTCAATATTTTATGAGGCATTTACTCAACACGGGTTACACGTTCGCAAAGTTAACCTATAATTACAACAGGTATTGACATTTCACTAATTACAAAAAGAATGTGACCTGCATGGTGGTGACCACATACAGTAAATATGCAAACACAATCTAAAAGCATTCATTACGTCTGTCCCCTTCAGAACTGTATGTAAAGTTATGAATACTGAAAAAAACTATATTTTGTTGCTGGATACCCATTCTTTGGCCTACAAAGAAACTGTATTGTTAATATATGTATAAAATGCACTGAAAATGCATTACTCAGTCTTTATTATTATTATTATTAAAAGAACAAAACAACAAGGAGCCACGGATTTGAACGGGCATTGTGCACTTATAGAACATATTTATTTAAAAAATGAAAATAAAACTTTGTGTTAATTTCTGAAAAATCTCATCCCACCAGTGTGCTCATGATACGTCATAATACTGCAAACATGATGACTGGAGGTTGTTCTGCAATGTAGTATTAGATATTTTAACATTTAAACTTAGACAGAACTGCAACTGCTATTTAAATAAACATTCTAAAGTAATCATACTGCCTTTCAATAAAAGAAAAGAAAAAAAACTATGCTTCATCCTTTTTTTACTCTGGTCACATTGCACGTTGCTGACAGTGGAATAATAAAACAGTTCCGCGACACTTGACGTTTGTATACAATCAGAAATAAATGCAGAATAATAATAATATTAATAATAATAATACAAAATACCTGGAATTCGGCTTGCATTGTCCGTTCATTCTCCTTAATTTTTTTTTTCATTTATATATATTACAGTGTAAATTGGTGTAAAATGTTCACTTACAGTCTGATCCTGTGGATGCTAGTTAGTGTATAAGTGGATTTGATGTTGACCCTTGATTCTGATGTGTGAAGTAGTCAGAAAGTCCACTGGAAAGTCCGGAGGAAAAACTGGATAGGGAAGGCCTTAAGGAGTCACACGGGAGAGAAGAGGCCGTTTGCGGGGAGGAGGAAGAGGCGGCTCGGGAGCTCATGGACGTGCTGCTCTGGGAGGTCATGGATGGGTGAGGGACATGGGGGAAGAAATAACTGGTCTGACCCGCAAGCAGGTTCACCGAACACGGATTCAAAGAGTACGTCCCGGAGCAGGGTACGGAGAGCCCACATGGCACTGAGGCGGCCAAAGCAGCCGCTGTGAGGTGGTGTGTGGCGTACGGAATCTCTCCATTTACGAGTCTGTCAACACTCAAGCCATTTGAGGCCGGGAAAGAGTGATTGTTCCCCAAACTGTTTTGAGTCAACATTGTGCTATAGGACATTGGGTGACTAGGGTAAGCCGACGACGCGCCGTTGTAACTCAACGCGCTGCTCGCCCTCGGATGGTGAAGCGAGAGGAACGGCGACATCGGCCAATATAAAGAGCCAGCTCTATCCATAAAAGTCAGTCCGGTGGAAGTAAGCCTCGCGCCTCTTTTAAACGCCAGCTTTGCCCTAGAAGTGGTCGACCTCCGCCGAAGTTTGCCCGTCGTGCCACCGATGAACACGTCGTCGCTGGAGGGGTCAAGCATCCAGTAGTTCCCCTTCCCGGGGTCATCGTAATGTCGGGGCACTTTGACAAAACATTTGTTCAAACTCAAGTTGTGTCTGATGGAATTCTGCCATCCCTGCTTGTTCTCCCGGTAATACGGAAAATTTTTCATAATGAACTCGTAAATGCCGTTAAGGGTTAATCGCTTCTCCGGACTCTGCCGAATGGCCATCATAATCAAAGCGTTGTAGCTAAAAGGTGGTTTCTCGTACTTGCCGTTTTTCTTGTCGCCTTCTTTGCCTCCTTCGCCCTCTTTCGCGTCCCGTTTTTCTTCCTGCTTCTCCTTTTCGTCTGTGCACGAGGAGTCGTGGGATGAATTGTCACTTTTAGCGCAAGTGTTCTCCGACTTTTGCTCCTGTACTTGGGCAGGTAAAGGAGTCTTCTCTTCTTCTTCGTGCACCGTTCTGTGGTGGTGTTGTTGTTGCTGGTGGTGGTGGTGATGGTGGTTGTCGCTTTGCACGGCTTCGGGAACCAGACTGTTTATACTGAACGATGATTTAGGAATCATTTTGACTTCTTTTCTTTCTCCCATATCCAACATCACAAGTAAGATAGAGTAGCAACAACCACCAGCAGCAGCAGTTGGACTTCGAATCTCTTGCTCTGGCAACTCCTCTAATTAAAAAAAACACACACGCAACAACTATTTCATGTTCCTTAAAAACACGTCGATATGAGACAGCTAGCTACAATTAATTACGGAGCCACAGACACTAAGCTGTAAAAAAATTGCTTGAACCTTTTTAGAGACTGCAGCCAACCACAGCAGCATAAGTATTAACCGTGCAGCCAATCATTGAGCAGTTCTTAGCGCCTGTTCCAGTGCGTAAGGATACACAAGATCCACCAATGCTCATGCCCAGTCAACAATGGCTTTCATTTCCCCCAGCAAACTCCTACCAAGAAAACAGACCACATAACCTCAATCAATTTTTTTTGATAATTGTAGAGTGCTGTTTCAACATATCCATGCGTCCTCAATTTGTTTTCATACCGCAGGGGGAAAAACAAAAGGGACTCTAAGGTAGCCACAAAAAACAGGTACTACTTCCTGTATCGGAAATGTATGCCTTTTAATATATCTAGAGCTATACACGTATAACCAGAGTAAATAATAGCCTCTAAACAGCGGCGGTATGGAAAGATTTGTAGCTTTTGCATGAATTATAGATCCTTTCAGACAGCGGATGGCTATTTAAACGCGTTTATAAATGTATTCGATCTCGTGTATCTATCACATTTTAAGGATTTTTTTTTTACACAGGGAGTTATGTCCGTGCATATTCTTAGCGCTCATTCGCACGTTTATATATACGATTCTGATTATAAATGTTATGTTTATCCACATATTAAGATAATAGGCATTTTTATTCCTATGTAGCGCATTTTATTAATCACGCAAGAACCACCATCGACAGCAACTATTACAAGACATTTTGCAAGATAAGAACAAATTCAACCTCGATTTATATTTTTTTCTACGAATAACAGTAATATAGTCACTTGAAAACATTAAAGAAGATAAATGATAATAGGCTGATAATAATAATAATAATAATAATAATAATAATAATAATAATAATAATAACTAACCTACTATAATAGTAATAGTAATGCAAGTATAATAATTTATTTCTGGTTGTGATTATTGGTTGCTATTTTACAATATTTTATTCACACACAGATAATAACCAATAACAGTTCATCAGAATTGCAACTTCTCTCCTTAGTGGAAATGATATAGGCTATTTGTAGCCTTTATGATGGAGAATGTCCTTTGTTGAAACAAAATAGATACACAATAGCCTACCACATGTAAAGCACAAGTTAAGACGCCTAATATTTTATTTCCAGCAATATAAGAATATACTTACAGTCATTTCTTTATTTTAAAAATAGAATAATATCAAAACTGACTCAAAAATTCACGGATAGCGACAACAATTAATTGCTGTATATTTCGGGTTGAAGTTTTTCTAATGGAAGGGATGATATGTGTGTATTTGTGCTGGGGACCTTGCAGGGGGGTTGACTGAACAACAGACACACGCACGGCACACACGCATTCACATGTGCAAACAAGTCGTACACACAGAAACACGCAAACAAACAAACAAACGGATTCCCACAAGGTGGAATTTAGAGAATAAACCAGCAAAAACTCAGGCCTTTATTGAAATATGTATTATCATATAAGGTTAAGCTTATATTTTTAAACTACTGTATGCATAATAAAACGATACTCACTGTTTTAAAAAACTATTGTTATGTTGTGCTTGTTTTATTTTATTATTTATTTTTTTTTAAATATACCAGATGCATGAATCCACATCCATTATTTTAACTCAAGATAAAAAACAACAACAATAAAAAGCTGAGAAAATATTTGCTGATTATTTGGCGACCTACAATTTTAAGGAAAATGTTGATAAATTGCTGTTGTGTTAAACACACCATTGCACAACCTAGCCTATCCAACCCCATACAACAAAAACATACAAACATCGCATCGGTTGCAAATCCGGCTATAAACATTTATATGTTATTATGACTTGCATTTAAGACCTTTTTTCTTTAACGCACAGCCCACATGTTGCTTTTAATGGTTTTTTTTATAAAGGCATTGCACCTTCCAAGTCGAAGGAAAATAGCAATTTAAGCATGTATGATTGTGATTTTTATAGATAAGTTGTTTGTATAAATGACACGTGCTCGTATATTCCACCTCCAGCGAACAACATGTTAATGTCTCCTCGCCCTTGTCTGACTGAGACCAGAAGTGGAGCAAAGGTGCAAAAAAAAAGGTTCACGCAAAAAAATAAAAATAATAATAATTAAATAAATAAAATTCCGACAAGATCAAAATGATTTAAAGCAGATACTTAAACGTCCCTTATTTGGCTAAAGTTGGTTACACATTTTCCTTTTAACCCGTATTGGCAGCACAAAATATTTTGCTATTGCAAAAATTATCTTTTATAGCCCATATCAAACAAAAGACTGCCGTTATCAACAGGTACAGACAAGCCTGAGATTAATATCATCTGATTAACGGAACAAACTTGGGACATTATTAAATTTGATGTATAGTCTGATTGTCAAAAGAGAGATCGGTAGATTTATAGAATTCATTCATTATAGCTTATAAGGACTATGTACACGTCCTGTGTTAACGAATACCAAACTGAATAAATGAGAGTATATTTCTATAATCAATTTATTCATTTATTTGCTTCAGTATTTTATTTTCATTAAATCAAAATGAATGCTTATCGATGTGCATGGAGCAAAGTAATATAAATGCTAATGGTGTACATCAAAGCTGGATATACAGATACAAATGTTTATTGAAATTTGTATAGGTAAATAATATCCAAGAACACATTTCTATAAGCTATACTATCGCTTAAAAACAAAAAACAGGATTACTTATTGGTTGTTGGTGGATAGTTGTCTGATGAAGTTGTTTTCAGCAGAAATGTAGGCACTTCTTCGGAATGACTGAAATGTTCATGAACATGTCGCTTAAATAAACACAGTTGTCACTTACCTCAACAAACACAGGCCTGTGTTGAAAAGAGAAGCGATAAACAGGGAGGTGATCCTGGACAAAGTCAGACCTGTCTTTTCTAAACTGCTGTTTGTGTCTTTATTAGGCTGCCCTCTAGTGGCGAAACAATCTTTTGTGCTTCAACTTCATTCAACAGATGTATTTTTTCATTACAGCACTAGTTTTAGTTGGGTTGATTTCAGATATAATTAGGGTTGAAATGACAAAACATATGCAAAAAATAATTATAACAAAATAAATGTTTAATAAAAATAACAATAGGCTAAATAAATGCCTACATTTTACAGGCCAGATAACTTAAATTGAAAGACTGCTTTTCATATCCTTTTCATATAATTTAGAATTATTGAATTTGTTCAAAATTTGGTATATTTAACAAGACTTATGATGAAATTCATGATAAGGTAGTAATACTGTTTGCACACCATAAAATAATGAAATCAATCATATTTTTAAAAAGGTTAAAATAAAACAAAATGTAAATGCATTTTTTTTGTGCTGGCTGTGAAGACTGTATGTTTATAGGATGCAGCCACTTATGGTGATATGATTATGCCTTTTAATGTAAAAATATAGGATATGCATTTTTAAACATGTTTGTTTATTTGTTATGTTTATATCATTGTAAACAAACCAAAGACAAAAACCAAATGAAGTTCTCAAAGTTTTTACGAACAAAAATAATTCAGTCGTGGGTAACTTTTATCATTTTGTATGTGCACTACCCGTTTAAAGTTTGGGGTCAGTAGGATTTTTAAATGTTTTAAAATAAGCTTCTCCTGCTCACCAATGCTGTATTTATTTATTCAAAAATACAGTGCAAATCGTAAAATTGTGAAATGTTATTGCACTATAAAATAACTGTTCAACAGTAGTTTATCATTTAATTTAATCATTTATTCCAGTGATTTTAAAGATGAATTTTTAGCTTCATTACTCCAGTCATTAGAGTCATATGATTCTTTAGAAATCACTAATAATAATATTACTTATTATGATTATTATTATTATCATCATTATAAATATGATTATTAATAATGGTGATAGTAATAAAAGCAACAATGACTGGAGTAATAATGTAATTTGAAACTACATAGAATAAGAAAGCAGTTATATAAAATTTTAACAAATATTTAACAATTTTCTTTTACATTTAGTAAATGCCACTATGAACAACAGAATAATTTCTTTTAAAAAAAGACAAGAACTGACCCCAAACTTTTGACTGGTAATGGGATATTTTTGAGCAATTCAGGCATCATAACCTGCAGATCATGGGAAATCTAAACAGGGTTGGGTAAAGTTACTTAAAAAGTAATATATTAGAATCACACACACACACACACACACACACACACACACACGCACACACACACACACACACACACACATAGTATACACACTTTCGCTTTGCTTTCCCTAAAAGGTAACTAAGTAACACACTTAGTTACTTTGTTTAAAAGTGACTCTAAGATTGTTATCTCTTACTTTTAAAAGTAGCTTTACCCAAGACTAAGGATATAACACTAAGGATCATAATTTTTTTTATAATTATTAAATATGTTTAGATGTGTATTTTTATCGCTATGTTTTAATCTAATTCATTTTAAACACGAACAGAATATACTGGTCGTTTTATGAGGTGAAAAATTAACAATCATTTATCAAAGTCTGTAGCGCCATCATGTGGTGGCATCATTTAGTCATTTTGGGCAAAGACCTAAAAGCTGGGAGGTGAATTGTATGTAATTATTAATAATTTAGTCTTTTCAGAAGTTGTTGATTAATTAGCCTCTTGGCATTTTTTGTCCAAAATTAATGTATTAAATATATATTTTTTTGTTTCTAACACAATTAGCCATTTTTCAAAATACATTTATGCAACTTTCGACGATGATTGCAGCTAATATTAAAAAATTCCCAAAAAGGCAATAAATCATAAAACTTTGACCCCGTTTTATTTTTTTGCTTTTGATGGACTGTCAGACAGTAAACATTTATAAAGTACAGTCAGAGGTAAGCATATGATTTTTATTTAAATACCAAAATATTCATAATAATTTTCCAACACTTTAGCAAGATTTGTGAAATCCTCATTTGCTGTAAATCATCAAATTCTCTGCACAAATATTCATCAGTCATTTGAAGTCCGAAATCACCAAAAAAAAAAAGAAAAGTTAAATAATTTGATTTAAACATTATTAATTTTAGAGAATACTGATTGCATCACATAATAACAACCACATAAAACATTTGATTCAAATATAAATAGGAACCCAATATTAAGGCCAAATCTGCCGCTATGTAAAAATTATTTTCTGAAAAACTTCATAAATCCGCTCCTGTTTTTGGCCTTGGCTTCATTCTCTGTCTGGTTTTGTGTTGGAGGAGGAGGAGGAGCGAATGTGGGAGGCTGTAGCCCTTTTATATTTTGAGACACACTCACTAAAGAGGAAAAAAAGGAGTTTATTATTATAATTTATTCCAAATCAAACATGACAAACAAACAAAATTTAAAAAAATGCACAAAACAGTCCAAGCTCTTAAAGTAGAAACTAATTTCCCTTCAGTAATTTGATTTCCAGTGACACGTTGCTGTGGGATAATCTCACCTGAGTCTTGGCTCTCTCCTCCGTCAGGGTATTTGTGTTTGTTGTAGTACGTGTGTGGAGGTTTTGGTGGTGGTTCTCTCTCTGTCTCACAGCTCTCGGTGGAGTCTTCTGTTAATATGAATCCTCAGTAAGTGTTAAGCAGAAGCGCACACACATACATAGGCACGTTGGCACACATAAAGGCACAGAAGTGCTCAGGCTCTGTTTGTTCTCTCACCCTTCTCCTGGTCTTGTGTGTCAGATGTGTCGACTGGCACAGACTCGCTCTTCTCTACGCTTTCACTGCTTGATTCTCTCTTCATTCTGTGTGGGGACAAACATGACAATCACAGGAGCATGTGAGAAAACATTGTTGTCTAATAATCAGAATCTTTCAGGAGCTGATTTGTGGGTCAGAGACGATTCAAAGTGGATTCAAAGTCCCTTTTTGGTGTCCGCATCAATTTAAAATGAAATAATTTTAGAGGTAAGTCTATCAAGTGCAAGTAAAGTGTCTGTTTTGAATGCTGTTTGTGTAATTAAAATGATGAAATATGGGTGGAATGAAGTTTCGTTGTCATTCTGATATATGTATTTAAAAAAATGCTTATTCTGACTTCTACTTATTAAAATATGTTATCAAACCAAATGGCATATTTATTGTATTTAAAAAAAAAACGAGGGTAAAAGCTATAGTGTTTTAAAGCATTGTGACAAAGTATAAAGATTTCAATTGACAATTAATTTGAATTTTGGGTCTGCACTGTGAATCTTTTTCAAAATATGACAATTTGCTGTAATATCTTAGTCTAAATATGCATGACTAGGTTTTATGGTGTATAAAATATTTGTGCTCAGCAAATATCTGCTCACAGATCTATCTTTTAAATTCATGTTTTTATTAGGAAGCTTTACAATATTATATTTGTGCATATACATTAGATTAATCAGTAATGAAGCCAAATCTGGAGCTTATCTAACAAAATAACTTATGATAATGGTCCAAAAACAAGTACAACCAATGTATAATGTAAAGAAAAATATTAAATACAAAATTAAAAAAGAGAAAAAATCAAGAGAAGCAAAAAAATGTAGTTGAAATTTTGTAGGTTGTAATTTTTTTTCTGCAATATTTTGCTTGAATTTAATTGTATTATCTTTCAATTTCTAAATATGTTTAGTGAGAAATATTGTTTGAATAATTATGTTTAAAAATAAATCTGTTTTGTTTAATGCACTAAAATGCATTGTCTATATTCAATGAGTAATGGATAAAAATATTAATTTACAAAATGGGCTGTACTCAATTATGCTGAGAACTGTATTTACCGAATAACATTGTCAAAATTTTCTATAAACCGAACAAATCATTGTCATATCTTTATGCATTCATGCTTTAGAAATGCATTTATTATATTTATGTTGGTTTCAACAGGGTTTAACACATAAAACATAAAAACAAGAACGTTTCAGTTTCATGACTTTAATGTCTAGTCAACTAGTAAAAATGTATTAATTTTTCTTGCAGCTTGAATACATACTGGTTTGTAGTATGTCCAACTTGCAGACATGCTAGTAATTACAAAAAATTTATTTAACTTGGAAAATATATTTTTTTCAACTTGTTCAAGCTTAGGTTTGTGGTTAGAACCTTTTAATTAATACTTCTGTTCAGCAAGTATGCATTAAATTGATCAAGTATGACACTAACACATTTATAAATATTAGATTTTTTCATTTATTCTTTCATTTTCCATCTGTTTAGTTCCTTATTTATCAAGGGTCGACACAGCGGAATGAACCACCAACTATTCCGGCATATGTTTTATATAGTACATGCCCTTTAAGCTACAACCCAGTACTGGTCAACACTACAGCCAATTTAGTTTATCCAATTCACTTATAACGTATGTCTTGTGACTGTGGCTGCTACCAGAGCACCCGGAGCAAACCCACTCGAAAACAGGGAGAACATACAAACTCCACACAGAAATGCCAATTGGTCCAGCCGAGACTCGAACCAGCGACCTTCTTGCTGTAAGGTGACAGTGCTAATATATATTTATTTCAAATAAATGAATGATTTCAAAATAATAATAAAATTGTGACTAAACAAATGCAGCCTTGGTGAAAAAGAGGAGGTTGTGTCATATGATAATATCAAAATGAAATGCATTGTTTTATTGAGGCCTTTTCTTAATATATAACACAAGGACTGTTTTATTATGCTATATTCTTTGTCTTTATGCTCACCATGAATACCAATGGATTTGAACTGAGAAATGAAAAACATCACATCACAGAAGAGGTTCAGTTCTGTATATAAAAGCAATCAGTGTTGTTTATATGATGTTACCCAGGATTGTCTGAAGACACAGTTGGATTAATACATTCCTGGAGCTCCTTCAGCCACTTCTGCTGTTCTCCTTGAGATGATGCAGCAAACAGATAGTGACTGCCATCACTCAGCCTAAACCAGAAAGCCCAATGAAAACAGATAATACATTAGTTTTTCACCTGAGATGTGAGCAGATGTTCCTTCAACAGCAGTTGGCATGAATCATAACTCACATGAGTTTGAACGTGTGCTCCTTTCTCCTGTAAAAAGGGTTGTCTTTACAAATAGCTCCAGCCAAATTGATCGGTGGCCAGCGTGTACAGTTCTGTATGACAAAAATAATTAAAGTCCACAAAATCCACCACACTCAAAACAATATTATAGCTCCTAATTGTTGTCGTCAACATGTGTTGGATTCACAAATGTAGGGTAAACACAACACTAACCGAGTCCCTCTTTCAAACTAGCAAATGTGTGTGTGACAATGTTGTGTGTGTAAAGCCAGATACCTCACTGGCGGCATCTTGGTCTTTAAACAGATTGAGTGTCTCCTCTTCCAGTAGTGCATAGACCGTTTCCCAGTGATCCAAGCCCTGATCCAAACCAACAGATCAATGCTCAACCATTAAGTGCTCTCACAGAAACAAAACCACACTATAAACAAAGAACTGGAGCTAAGGATGTCAAGGAGAGAGCTTTTTAATCAATATCACCATTGCTATTGGTTGGAAAGCTTACTGTATTTCCTCCTTGCTTCAGTTTAATCTCCAACGTACCCTCCATTTTGGCATCTTCTGCTCTGATCTAGAAAAGTAGGCAAATTGTAGACCAAAAAAGGTGGAAACGTCAACAGAAAAGCATAAAAATGTGTTTACCTTGGTGGAAGCAGCTGGAAAGACTATTGAGGATTCCACAGAAGAGGACGCTTGTGGTTCTGGGTTGGAAACGAAAGATTGAGGTGATGACTGAGGGACTGATGGTGGAGTGGATTGAGGAAGGTTCCTATCTTCTGAGTCTTGGTTGTCCACCAATTCTGTGACCTTGGATGGTGGATCAGGAGGGTTTGTGGATGGAGGTTTTGTGAGTGGAGGAATATACGGTGACTCAGGAGATCTGGACAGTGGCTCAGGAGATCTAGACAGTGACTGAGGAGATCTGGGCAGTGGCTCGGGAGATCTGGACAGTGCCTCAGGAGATCTGGATAGTGGTTCAGGCGATTTGGATAGTGGTTCAGGAGATCTGGGCTGTGACTGGGAAGATCTGGACAGTGGCTCAGGAGATCTAGGCAATGGCTCTGTAGATCTGGACAGTGGTTCAGGAGATCTGGACAGTGACTGAGGAGATCTGGACAATGATTGTGAAGGTTTAATGGGTGGCTCAGGTGGTTTGGATGTAGGAGGACCCCACAACTCTTTATCAGGAGTTGATGGTTTCTGACGCCTAGGAGTGATTTTTGGTTTATCAATGGTTTTCAAAAAGGATTCAGTCTCTCTTAGAGTATCGACTTCATCTTGTGAAGATGTGGTATGTTTAACCTTAGATGCATTGTGTGGATAATGAGGTCTGTAAACCGCAGTGGAGGAGGAGTCAGGGCTATCCTGACCAGAAGTGGATGGTTTGTCAGGTGATGTTACACTATCACTGTCACTGCTGCTCTTTCTTCTGAGTCCTGCTGCCACTCGTGACACCACAGGAGAATCAGTTTTATCACTTCTGCTTTCCCACAAGGCAGACCTGGGGGTAGGGACTCGGGAAGGTGTGGGTGAATCGCTGTTCTTTAGGACTGGACTGGTCAACAAGGGACGAGGGGGCAATGCTGGCCGCTCAGATGGCTTTCGCTTTAGGGATGTTACACGAACAGGCTTGTCCCTGCTGCTGTCTGTACTGTCACCTCTTTGAATTTCTTTCATCTTATTTTCCCTCTGGGAGAGCAAAGAAAGAGCAGAGAAATCAAAACGAGTGAGTCAAAGCTGGTAAATGTGGATGTTAGAAGGGCTTCAAAAAAGGGAACTGCTTTTGAATGAAATTAGCTGTTTATTTAAAATTTGTAGAAACTTTTTATTTTATTTTACTAAAGGTTTTGATGCAATTTGGGAAAGTGTCTCTTTCATTTTGCTGTCTGGAAGTGCTGAATGGATGAGCTTCTGTGCTCCTATTGTTTAGTGTTGCAGATGTGATGGAACCAGTCGGAGACCAAAAACACTAAAGATATTAGTTCTTCTGTTAGATTCTGTCCACTATGCTCTTCACTATGACATACTAATTGAGATTAAAAATTAATTCTTATGCCCAATACCCATTGTCATTTTATGCAGTCTGAACCCAGTATAATCTGTCAGTCTTAAGTTACCTGTGTTCTTCTGGCTTGAAGGGCATTGAATCTCTCACTCTGTGCTTGAATCATGGCCTCCAGATCTTCCTGCTTTTTCATCAAATCCAGAACATCTGAAACTGATTCCTGTTCACAGATTTCATTTGATTATATTTCATGAAACAGCATTATGCTATACAGTTGAAGTCAGAATTATTAGCCCCACCTGAATTATTAGCCCCCTGTGTATTTTTTCCCCATTTTCTGTTTAACGGAGAGCAGATTTTTCTTTTTTTTATTATATATTTTTATTTCGCTTTTTCAAGAATTAACAATACAGAACATCAAAACAAACAGCAAACAAACTAAATTAAAACACACACAATATATAAAATAAACAAGTAAAATTTAATTAAATAAATAAATAAAAAAGGAGGAGATACAGTATAAGCCAGTAGAAACAAAAACATTTTGTCAAATCAAATCAAGTGGTACTGTTTTAATGTAGTTCAAAAATGGATTCCAAATCTTTTTAAATACTTCATTCTTTCCTCTCAAAGAATATGTGATCTTCTCCAATGGTATACAGTTACAAACTTCTGAGATCCACAGTCCAATTGGTACATCAATGTCTGTTTTCCATTTTAAAGCAATGCATTTTTTAGCTATTGTAAGCAACATTTCGGTAAGTTAAATAGCATTATTATGCTGGAGGTTAGAATTTGTGTAATTACCCAATAAACATATCTCTGGATCCAATGGAAAATCAATTCCATGAATCTGTGATATAATATTACATACTTGTACCCACAACACTTTCACTTTAGGGCACAGCCATGTAAAATGCAAAAATGTACCTTCTTCTATACCACATCTGAAGCAGAGGGGAGAAATACTGTTTTTAAATTTGTGTAATCTGGATGGAGTATAATAAAGCTGGTGTAAATCTGGAATTTAAAGTTGAGGTTACCCCATCTCTACATAGCTGACCCCACAGGTCATTTTCTAGTGTTATCCCCAAATCCTGTTCCCATCTAGTTTTAGACTTATCTGGGTCAGTCAAATGTTGTCTAAGCATCAAAGCATCATATATTCTGGAAATTGTTTTATGTAATGGTTTATCAGAGAAAACAAGTTCCTCCATAGCAGTTAAATTGGGTATCTTGGGATAATTTTTTAATTTGACCCTTAAGCAATCCCTTAATTGCAAATAACTAAAGAATTCTTTATTGGTCATGTTATATTTATTTTTTAATTGTTGAAATGACATTAAAACACTAGCATCAAAACAATGCTCTAGATGTGTAATTCCTTTATCTGCCCAAATTTTAAAATTGTTGTTTTTAAAGCACATTGGAAGCAATCTGTTCCCCCATAAAGGTGTTTTGGGAGAGAGAAATGCCTCTTGTCCCAACATCAACTGAAGTTTGTTCCAGATCTGTACTGAGTGGATAATCATAGGGTTATTGGTTCTAGTTTTTATCAATTTTTCATCCCATGCATATAGTATATTAGTGGGACTGTCCTCTTTCATCTCAAATGTCTCCATATTAAGCCATGGAGAGCAGATTTTTCAACACTTTTCTTAATATAATAGTTTTAATAACTCATCTCCAATAACTGATTTATTTGATCTTTGCCATGATGACAGTAAATAATATTTTACTATATATTTTTAGAACACTTCTATACAGCTTAAAGTGACGTATAAAGGCTTAACTAGGTTAATTAGGTTAAAAAGCCAGGTTAGGGTAATTAGGCAAGTTATTGTATAACAATGGTTTGTTCAGTAGACTATCGGAAAAAATATAGCTTAAAGGGGCTAATAATTTTGACCTTAAAACATTTTTTTAACTCTTTTTATTCTAGCCGAAATAAAACAAATAAGACTTTCTCCAGAATAAAAACAAAATTTTTCAGACATACCGTGAAAATTTCCTTGCTCTGTTAAACATCATTTGAGAAAAATAATTATATATATATATATATATATATATATATATATATATATATATATATATATATATATATATATATATATATTTTTTTTTTTTTTTTTTTTTTTTTGTGTTAGGGGGCTAATAATTCTGACTTCAACTGTATGTATAAATAAATTTTCACAGTTCTGAAAATTCCTTTACCCCATAGTCCTCTGCTCTGAGCGCGCTCTCATAAGTGTTGAGCCAGTGCTCGGCCTGCTCCAGTTCCCTCTGCAGTTGCTGGAGCTCTATGTCTTCCTGATACTGAGCTCTCCTTTCAGTCCAGGCCTCCAGCACCCGCACCTCCAGATCCTTGAGCTCGGCTAGACGCTCCTCAAGCTGCACAGACATGCATACGGTCATTTCAGATACTGTTTACATGCTTATTTCCATCTACTTTAACCAACGTGCATATATAACCATAACTAAGTGCAATTTTTTTATTTATTAATTTCCTTCCTTCCATCCATCCATCCTTCCTTCTTTCCCATAAAAGGTCCCATAAATAGTATTACAGTAACCTACACTACCATTTGTTCTTTAATTGCTTGCTCTGAAGCTCATCCAACATAAAGCAATCCACACTAACTTTTTATCTAAAAAACACCACAAATTCAATGCATTTTTATTATATATCTGGGCATGTGTGCGCATGTTATCTTTAATAAATATAACTTCCTCTCCTTCTCCAATGGCATGTCTTGGTCATTGAGATCACACCAATAACAAACCACAACAATTCAGCAACAAAATATCAAGTGCAGCACTACATTGTTTTTTTTTTTTTATCTGAGAAGTTGTTTCATCATATACTGTACATTATATTAAGGGGAAATATGGCAACTTTTGTTTCATTTCAGTTTTGTTACCTTCTCTCTAGTTTTTCTTCTAAAAACTAATTTCAGTTCATAAAACACTTGTAAAAGTTTTTGTTTGCAAAATCGGATGTAACAGTTTTAGCTAACATCTGTCAAATTCTGATCCCCCAATTACCATGTAACATTCAATCAGCCCCCAAATCTGTGACAAACTCATGTAGAGTATCCCTGTTTTTAGACACAAGTGTCATACCTCATGACTCCATGAGTTCCCCTCCTCCATCAGACGTCTCCCATCATTTTTAACCATTTCCGATTTGTCCAGTTGTCTGTCAATCTGTGTGCGGTACTCATCATGTTTTTTAATCATCTGTTCCAGGTCTTTAACCTTGCCTCCGAATCCCTCCCCTGTCATCAGAGACAGTGTCTCTTTCAGCCAGCCCCTGAGACAGAATCAACAACATTAATGCAAAACGGCAGAAAACCACTTAAAAACCTTAATAAAAACTCTGCATACATCATCTCTCTCCATTCAATCAGATATCTTTGAACGGCCTCTGCCTGTTGGAGTCTTTGTCTGCGCTGGTTGGCTTTCTCCAGCAGGTTTCTCCAGATCTCCTCCACTTCCTGGAGTCTCTTGCTCAAACTGTCCCTTACTCGAGGTGACCTGCGGACCAAAGCTTTGCCCTCCTCTTTTCGACGAGACACATCTTCTTCTATCACTGCAAGGTCTCTCTGATGAATCAAACAGTTGTATTATTTTAAGAACAACCGACAAGCATTAAATCATCTTTAGTAAAAAAAAAAAAAAAAAAAAAAACATGACAGGGTATCGCTGATCAAACAAAACTCAATAAAGTTTCTGTTAGATTGTTATAAATCAGATCTGTGGAGACTGATGTAACAAATACAGTGTTTCTGAATATTGTGTACCTCCAGTCCTTCATGTTGACGGATGAGAGCTTGGACACTAAGCAGGTCATTCTTCAGCTCCTCAGAGTCCAGAGCAACTTCCTTCTCATTCATCCAGATCCGAAGCTCATCCAGGTCATGTTCAAACTGGTGAACTTCTCGAGCTGAATGCAGGTTCTGTCAAAAACATTCTCTTATCACCATAAGAAATCTTTGCTGGGATAGTTCATTCAAATTTGAAAATTGTCATCATTTACTCATCCTCGATTAGGGTAAAAACCTATTGGAGTTTCATTCTTGAAAAATGTTGTTTATTTTTAGTGTTACCTCTGCTCTTGCTTTCATAGCCTTGTTTAAATCCTCCCAGAGCTTGAGTAGATCTTTCTCTTTTTGTTGTGCATCTGCTGACTGCACACTTTGCTTCAGCTTTTGAACAGTGCTCAGCTTACTCTGGCCCAGAGTCCCGACCTCTTCTGAAAAATCCTCAAACTTCTTTTGCAGTGCCTAATAAGAGCAAGGGAGTTTTTAAAAAATGGGCTGAAATGATTATTGCAGTTACAAACGCTGTTTCCAACTTCTTTCAATGGAAAATAGCTAAAGCCTGCTTAAAACTACATTACTAGATAATGCCAGATGTTAATTAGTTTATTGATCACATATTTAGGTTTTCTTGCATTTGTTTCAGATTGATTATTGTTTGTGCTGATATATGTTATAGCCCCATCCTCAAGATTGTCATATTCCCTTTAAAGTCTCAAAAGTCACTAAATATAGTGACAAAATGTATAATTTGGCAACACACGTAATTTTCTAATTCAAATTAATTTCTAATTAACAAAAGTTAAAAAAGGAACACATACGTAAATATATCTTAAATCTCTATTCTGTGTTTTTGCTTTCTTGACAGAATATTTTTGAGTAATACTTACTTCCACTCCTTCCAGATCTTTTCCATAATCATCAGATTCTGCTATGGTCTTCCGAGAAAGGAGCCAGGTCTGTAGGTCTCTGGCATCTCTCTCAAATATGTAGAAATTGTACTGATTCTCCAGCTCTGTGCGACGTTCACCAGACAGTTGCAGTAGTGTCTCAAACTCACCCTGCATATCTTCAAGGCTCTTACTCACTAAATGGCTATGAAGACATATTAAGAGGTCAAAAAAGGTAATTATTTGAGGCGTTCAACTACAGTTCTAATGCTTTGGGGGTTTTATTCAGCAAGGGTGCATTGAACTGATCTGAATCAACAGTTATGGCAATTATACACTGAAAACATTTCACTTTGTTAAACTTACAAACTCAAGTTCACCAGCTGCCTTAAAAATAAAAGTAAAGTCATCTGAAAGAGATTCTTTGTTTCAACTTAAGATGTTGAGTTTAATTTATATATATATAACTAAAACTCAACGACTTCAGTTAAAACAAAGAATATCTCTAAGTCGAGTTGACTCACATTTTTCTTGCTTGCGGCTGGTCCTGCATTTATTCAATTTATGATTCACCAATCAGATGATTCCTAAGCCACTATAAATACCCTAAGTTCCATATAACAGCCATCTTGGTTTTGAAGAATCCCCTATTCCAACCCTACTCCTCCTCCTTTACTAAATGGGTGGCACAGTGGCCCAGTGGTTAGCACTGTTGCCTCACAGCAAGAACGTGACTGGTTCTAGTCCTTACCAAGCCAGCTGATGTTTCTGTGCAGAGTTTACATGTTTTTCCTGTGCTATCGTGGCTTTCACCAGGGTTCCCCGGTTTCTTCCCATTGTCCAAAAACATGCAAATTAGGTTAATTGACTAACCCAAATGGGCACCATAGACATGCTCTTAGTAAGTAGTTATCTCTTAAGAGCAATCACTATCTGTTCATTAGCTACTACAGCTAGAGGGGAGTTCTCGAGATCTACCTAAGCTCTAACTCCTCTCTCGCCTTGCAAATGGGAGGGCACCCCGGGCTCAAGGAGCTCAGGGCTCTCTCACGGGACAGCATGCCAGACAAGCTTTATAATCAATCATCAGCTAATTGTGAACTCTTGAAACAAACATTAACACAAAAATGAAATAATAATGTTGATAATATTGCCATTGAGAACTATTCTGCAGACCTCATACAAAAAAATATTAGTTAAATCAAACACGACTCACCTGTTGGGATGCTGAGACTTCTCTAAATCTGTGCCGGTTTTCAGGAGAGCCTCTACTTTTCCACGTTGGCTTTCCAACTCCAGGTCAACTGTGTCCAGCTTCCTGAGAAAAGCTTCAGTGGCCTCCTCATTCTTTCCATAGTCGCGGGACTCTAAAACAGGCTTCTGTTCCTCCATCCACTGCTCCAACTGGGAAACCTGGTTCATCACAATGGAGCAGTATGAGACATTAGGTTTAATGATATGCATGGTGCATAAATCGTAGTTCTGTGTTAACTGATAGCACACCTCTGAGAGAAAGCTCTGAATTTTCAGTGCTTGTTGAAGCAGGCGATCTTTATTCGCTGACTCCTTCTTCAGGGCGTCAAAGTTCTTCTTTAGCCCTGAAAGTTTTTCACTGATCTCACGTGATGCAAAGTGTCGTCCTCGCACCAAATTCTGTCCTGCCTCCTGTACAGCCATTATTAGAGGAGTTCGGTTCTCAATTTCCTGCATCACAACCTAAAAATGTCACGTAATGAAAAAAGATCCATTTATCAAAGCAGAGCAGATTAGAAATAGTTTAGTCAAGCAGTTAAACTTGCAGTTATAGATTCTACAGCAGACTAACCAGATGTTTTTTGACTATAGATTGTATGCTCTGTAGGGAGGTGCCCCAGTCTTTGGTGGCCGTGGCCTGCAGCTTGTCCTCAATCCACAGCAGCTCATCCTCTAAGTCCCTGTAGAACTGGAACAGCAGCTGCCACGACTCCAGAGTCTCCCTGCGGGTCTGCATCGGCTCAGCCAGGCCATTATACCTGACAGAAATGATTAAATGTCAATGTTCTCCACTTAGATGAAATTTAACACAGCAAAATCTGTGATGAGACCGCAAGTTGAGATGAGATATGCAAGCAATTGTGTTATGTTGTAGAGCTTTAGATCATTGTGGGACATCAATGTTTAATCTTAAGGAGTATTGCTCCTTTCTCATTTATTAGTTTAGCCCTAAACAATATATGTACACTACATGACAAAAGTCTTGTCTCATATCCAGGTTTTAGGAACAACAAATAATAAATTGACTTCTAGTTGAATATTTGGTTTCAGAAGTGGCTAATATGAAAGGCAAAGGCTTTTAGATTACGCTTATTTTACCAAAATAAAAGATGATCATGTTTTGAGTTTTAATTGTTTTATTTAGGACAGTAAGGTTTGGTTAGACAAACAAAAGTCTAGTCACTTTACAGAAGTAATGTACAGTAGAGAATATAAAGTGCAGTGGAGAAAGAATGAATATTGTGTATAACTCCCATGAGCTTGGACCCCTGCATTCATACATCTCTGCAATGACTCAAATAACTGATTAATAAAGTCATCTGGAACGGCAAACAAAGTGTTCTTGCAGGACTCCCAGAGTTCATCAACATTCTTCGGAATTATTTTCAATGCCTTCTCCTTCATCTTACCCCTGACATCCTCAATAATGTTCATGTCTGTTGACTGGGCCAGCCAATCCTGGAATACATTGACCTTATTTGTTTTTTTTTGGGGGGGGGGATTTGATATGGAGACTGAAGTATGTGCAGGATCGCTATCCTGCTGAAGAATTTGCCTTCTCCTGTGGTTTGTAATATAATGGGCAGTACAAATGTCTTGATACCTCAGGCTGTTGAAGTTGCCATCCACTCTGGAGATCCCTCGCACGCCCCCATACTGAATGTAACCCCAAACCATGATTTTTCCTTCACCAAACTTGACTGATTTCTATGAGAATCTTGGGTCAATGAGAGTTCCAATAGGTCTTCTGTAATATTTGGGATGATTGGGATGCAGTTTAACAGATTCATTGGAAAAACCTTCCTTCTGTTTCAAAGATCAACTATAAGTCAACTTATTATTATTTGTTGCTCTTACAACAGAGATCGACGACAAGACTTTTGTCAGGTAGTGTCCAACTATCTTACCTACTTTAGAATGCAACAGGAAATAAGTATGCAAGCTTTCATAAATGTTAAACCTGGTGATCTTCAAGGAATAGTTCTCCCAAAAAATGAAAATTTCCTGATTATTTGCTCATCCCAAATTTGCTTTTCTAGGGTTTTGTCAAGAAAAACAATGTCTAATATTTTTTTCCCAATAAAATTTCCCTTTAAAAATGACTAATCATTTTGCTGAAGAGCAAGTATATTGGAAACCATTTTTTCTTACTATGAATGTAAAAGGTTGACAGGTTCCAATGTTTTTTGGAACATCTTATTTTGTGTTTAACAGAAAAAAGACAACCATAAGGTTTGAGTGTGAGGGTGAGTAAATGGTAAGTAATATTTTCATATATATATATTGAGTGAACTTTCCTTTAATGAAGTGTAATTTATTTCTTAGTATATCCAAACATTTCAGTATACACATTAAATTGGATTACATATGGTCTGGCGGAAAAAAAAAAAAAAAGATTTGTTGCAAAGTTTGCAAATGCTTTTTACAATTGAGCCAAATGTAAGGCATCATGTAAGTATACAAGTGCAATAATTGGAAATTTTGGTATTGGGACAAGACCACTTTGTTCAGTTCCACAAATACTTCTTAAAAAAAAAAAAAAAAAAAACATACCTGTTGACCACCTCCCAAACCCTCTGCTGTATATTATCTGCGAGGAAGTTGCCCTGAGAGCTGAAGTCTTTGGCAGTGTCCACTAGCCCCTGGACTTTCTCCATGTGCGCGTCTACCATTTCCTCCAGACCCTGTAGAGCCTTAAGCAGCCTGCTAACAGAGGCCAGATCACCTCCATAGTCATCATTCGCCACTTCCACCTCCACCGACCCAAGCCACTCCTCAATGTCACCTAATGAACGCTGGAACTGTAAGGCCTAGAAAATCAGAGGAAAGGCAAAGCAAAACACAATCCAAGATGTTCCAGGGTCAGTCAATCTGGAAGTCATGAGGATATGCATGTTGATGTATCTAAGATTCATTGTCAGAGAATGACATTAAATCAGGAAAAAGCTTGAATTTTAGTTCGCCAAACCTGATACGCTTGCTGTAGACGTGTCTTCTTATGCTTGCAGTTGCTTAAAAGCTGGTCCCAGTTGTCATCGACATCCTTTATTCGTGGTTTTATTTTGCTTTTAGCAGGATGACTGAAAGCCAGCATGTTATCACCATCCTGAGGAAACATTTCTTGGTTTAGCCTGAATGCTGTGAATGCTCTGTTAATTGTGAAGTTCATGCAAACAGAGAAAGAATATGATATATTCAGGCATTGCCATACTTTAATGTGTGCCTGCACTCTGTTGCGGTTGGCCAGAATCTCTGCTTCAAAGCTCTGGTGTTTCAGTAGCTTAGCCTGCAGATTTATAGGATCTTTCCAACTCTCGTCAACAGCCACTGAGTTCTTCTCATTCAGCCATGAGGAAATCTGTACAAAATACAATTCAATTTCTGATGTACAATTTTGAATAATTTTACAAATTCAGCAGAAGTTTTTGTATTTTTTTCACAAACCTCATAACTTGCTTCCAGGAACTTTTGCAACTGAAGAGATTCTTCTAGAGCTTTTCGCCGGGATTTGCTGATTTCCAGTATTCTTTCCTTCCTTTAAGAAATTAATTTAGAATATTATCGATCTAAAGATTCGCATGACAAATGTTATGTATATGCTATTTCGTTATATATTAATGACATAAAAGAACACGTTGTAATAATAATTATTAAATAATAACTGCACCATAATGTTAAAGGGCACCTATTTTACCCCTTTTTCAAAATTTAAGATAAGCCTTTTTTGTCTCTAGAATGTGTCTTTAAAGACTCAGCTCAAAACACCCATCAGATTATTTATGATGCATTTCAGAATATTGGAATTTGAACCCTATGTAGCTTTAGGTGCCCTTCAATTTACCACTATATACTATTTGATATGTTAAAAATGTGTAATGTACCAGATCAAGATGTAACTCTGGAATAACATAAGTTAATATATAGTACACATTTAAATAATCAATAAACAAGCATTTAAAGCAAAACCATGCTTGTATATAGCTTATTTAAATATATTAATATATTATATGCTTTTAAGTAATGCAATTATACTGTATATAAAGCTATACTTAAGTGAGTCAAAAAAGTACTGTGCATTTAATATAAATCTGAAGGTCAATACATTTAATTAATCAGGTTCAGTTCTACTTCTATTAAAGCACATTAAGTGTCAATCTTCCTTCACATGGTGAGTGTGTTTTCTGTGCTTCTCGCACACCTGAGCAGAATAGCTTTTGTCCTCTTCTTGATGTTGTCAGAGTCGTAGTGGTTTGCCTGTATGAGCTGCTGAGCGTATCTGTCAACCTCTGAAACCTGCTCCATCTGAGCTTCTAGAGAGTTCTCAAACAGAGCCAGCTTCCTCTGTAGAGCCTCCACCTCCGACAATGAACCCTGCCATAACAGCGTAGAGGGACATTTGAATTTCTTAACAGGTAAAACATTAATTATTGCTTGTTAAATGAAGTGCAAGATCTAAAGCTATTACCCCTAGATCTTCATTGATCAAGAAAGCCTCCCTGTTACTCATCCAGCTCTCAGTCTGGTCAGCATAGCCCAGGAATATCTGCAACAGGTCAATATCTCGTTTTGCTTTATATAATACCTCGCAAATTTCCCTGAAAACATAAACTCTCAATGAACCACAAAAAATGCTTTTAAGTTACCTGGAGCTTCAGGGCTTGATCCAGAGTTTTTCTTCGGTCCTCCCAAGCTCGGGTAAGCATTGTCTTGGCATCATCCAGCTTGCGTAGGGCTTCTTTAATCTCTGCTGCATCACTGTGTCCAGACTTCACAAGATTCTGTCCGAAACTCTTAACTGAATCTATCCGATCGCCACGAGCATCAATTTCAGCCTGCAAACATTAAATGTAGATAAAACACAAAGTCTTCATATAATATTATCTTCAACACAGTAATTCTCAACTTTTTTTTTTTTGACTCCAAGACCCCCTACTGCTCTTCTATTGTAACAGTAGATCTGCTCATTTCCAAACGTTTTTATTTCTTGTGCCACACTTCCAGAAAGTTTTACTGAATGTTCATGAGGTTTTCATTTAAGGGATATTTTGTTTTTGAAAATAATGCGTACTCTTAAACAGCAGTTAGGACTCAATAAAATATTTACACTTTCATTTAAGTAGTATATTATATATTTAATTGTAAACTATTATGTCATTATAGTGGTTCATTCCACTGTGGTGACCTTTGATAAAAAAGGGACTAAGCCATAGAAAAATGAATGATGTAATTATAAATATATATATACATGACATTTTAAGATTTAAAAAATAGGATTTTTCCACTTTCAGAAGTCACACTTTTAAAATTCCCTCATGTTCATTTTTTTCAAAGGTCTGGGATTAAGTTGTTAAAGATGAAACCATTAAAAAAAAAATATGATGTAAATATGATTTGTATAATAAATATTATTTTAACTTGCATCTTGAGTTTTGGTTGTAGGTATGCACCAGTAAGGTTTTTTTTTTTTTTTTTGCAAGTACTAATACCGATTTTAACTAATAACTACTGATGCCGATCTACCATTTGCTCACCCATCAACTAGCTTTACATACACTACTGACAATTTTGTTCATTCAATTCACCTACACCTCATGTCTTTGGACTGTGGGGGAAAGCGGAGCACCCAGAGGAAAACCATGCGAACGCAGGGAGAACATGCACACTCCATACAGAAACGCCAACTGACCCAGCCGAGGCTCGAACCAGTGACCTTCTTGCTGTGAGACGATCGTGCTACCCACTGCGCCACTGTGATGCCCCAAAATGATTTTCCTTGAACATTAATTTGACATTCAACTGGCCAACATTATGAGAGGCACAAAGATAACAATAAGTAAATATATTTTGTACAGAGTTCATTTAGTTGCTACTTAACAGTATTCAATATTATTGAAACACTAGAATGTTCAACTCATTGATTAATAAATCATCAATATCATCTTCTTCCATGCAATCATGATAATAATTTTAAATTGAATCCAAATCTCCCAATATCAGGTGCTGAAACATCAGTGCATCTTCCTATTTTAAACACCATCTTGTCCTTTTTAAATCAGTGTAAGCCACCAATGTCTAGTAAATAAACAACTGTAAAACTGTTGATGTTAGCTTTGTGTTTGACAGAAAAAAAGATAAGTATGCACAAAACAACAACAGTCTACTATAGTAAATCAGAAAGAAAATGGTTTTAATAGATTTTAAACAGGAATAAAGCGTCTTAATATACCTTCCAGTCGTGATGTTCTAATATGAAACTCTCAGCTTCGGTTTTATTCTTAGGCAGGCCTTTCTTCACCATCTCATCACTTTGCTTGAGGGTCCAGTCCAAAAGCAGACGCTGATTCGCTTTAAACAGCTGGAGCTGATGAGACTCCTGCAATCGCTCCTTCCTACCACAGGAATCAGTGTTCTTTCTCATTTTATGGATATTTTCATCCATTCATTTTTACCACTGTACATTGTTATTTTTCTCTTATAATTGAACAATACAGAAACCAATGGTTGCATACCTTCGTTTGATTTCCTTGTCCAGCTTGACTAAAGCAATGTTGACCTCTTCCTGCTTCTTGCTAAGTTTGTCAGACAGATCGCAGTGTCTCTTCAACCGATCTTTAGTCTCCTTTTCCAGGGCCTGGTTTTACAAATTAGAGCAATTGTGTTCTTTGTAACCCTTCTTGTAAGCAGACTAGCTTTAATGAGTTACACAAACCCTCATCCTGCAGCAGATAATGCACCATGAATGGTTTATTTAAAGGCTTTTGTGTGTACAGCAGTTACTTCATTGAAAGGTGCTGAGAGTTTTTCTATAAAGCCTTTAACCACAAAGCAAGCACACACAATAGATATTGTAAAGGACATGCTACCCACAGTGCTCTGATTAATATGGATGAATGTGCTCTTTGTAAAGCAGCTGTCCGTTCTACTCACAGCGCCTCTCTCCTGGATGACCCTGGCCTCCCTCTCCATCTCTTCATGTCTGCGAATGAGGTTCTCCACACTTTCAACATCCACCCCGCAACCCTGACCCTGGAGCAACAGCATCTGTGGTCGACAAAAAATAATTCAAAAACAAATGAATGTAAGATTCGGTCATATTGTAAAGTAATAACAAAAACTCTTTCATTTTACGTGATCAAAATGAAATGAGTGATTAACTATGAAAAAGGTAATGCTTTATTTCCAAAACTCTCATATTGGGTTTAAAGTCAAAGTTGGGTTCATATTCCGACACATCTAGTTTTTCTGACTGTCACCTTCTCTCCAGCTCTGTCCCGGACCTCCTCTAGTTCTCGGATCAATGCGTGGACCTCCAACGCTGCCTCCAGCTTCCTCTTATAGCTGCTCAGGTTGCCATGGAAATTCCTCCATCTGTTGGGAACATGACAAGAAAGTCAAAACAAGCAACAATAAGCTTGCGATAACAGAGGATGAGTGCATTGTCTTAAATGAACAGGGATCTGAGCTGATTTTAATAGGAGGATGTACCGTTCATTGAGCTGCTGCCTACGCTTTTTCACAGTCACCAGCTCATCACTGTTCTGTCTCTCAAGTCGAGCGGCCAAAGTGTTGATTGTCTTGATGTGAGCATCGTCAACAGTCACATCCTAAAGGATGAAAACCACTTGGTCAAAAAATATCACTGCATTAAGAAATATTTCTCCATTGTTTTCCAAAGAAGGACTAACTTCTTATGAGTTTGCAACGACATGAGAACCTAAAACATGGGAATGACATGACAACCTATTAAGTTAAAGAGCCCCTATTATGGGTTTTTGAAAATGACCTTACATTCAGTATGTAACTAAGCTCTAAGTGAAGTGAAATACTGTGCTCTGAAGAGTGAGGGAAAGTTAGTGTTGTTTTCCCTACCCAAAGATGAGGCTGTGAAGAGTCAGTGGTTGAAGTTTATTTTTGCGAAAATACCTTAGCATTATAGCCCCAGCCTTGTGCTGTGTAACTGTTATTTTTCTGACGAGTACTTCTGTAATCTACATGCTTACAATGGGGGATTTGTGAGCTGTTTGTTAAAGGAAGGATCAGAAAAGACTATTGATGTATGGGACTTTGTCAGAGCTTGACAGGAACTTTACAGTACACAGTTCATGGATCAGTTTGTTCCTCCATTTCACAGGTAAGTAAATGTGAGTTAAATTATTGCCTCTTTGTTTTCTTTAGCTTGCAAATTATGTATTTAATTGTGTCTTGTTACTTGTAACCTTGTATGGTATCAGGTTAACTCTTTATATTCTCATATTGCATCTAAGTGCCCCCTTGTTTACAGATTTAAATGCGTTTGTGAGCTTGCGATCCTCTGCTGTTTGTTGTTGCTATGGCCACCATCAGCTGTTCCTACACACTTGCAGCGGTTGAGTTTCAAAATAGTTCAGCTTTTGCCACTGTGTGGATTAATACTGAATGTCTGTCACTGTTTTTACTTATGGTTAAGAATAACGCAATATGCTACTGTTTAACTGCAGTCGACCAATCGCAATAGACTGGGTCATCAGACCAATCAGTGCAGATTAGCATAGTGCTAAGGAGGGGTTTGGGAACAAATGAATCGCTGAAAGAATCATAAGGGAGTATTAGGGTAAAAATAAATGCATATTTTAAGACAATGAAAGTGTTTTTTGACCTTGCATGCATATCAGCATGTTGTTGAAGACCCCCAAAACCAAAATATGACCTTTTATCATGCATAATAGGGGCTCTTTAACATTTTTAGACCAAACAGAACAGCGGACTTACTCCAGAGCCTGACCCTCTGAATTCACTGAGCTTCTTCAGCAGCTGCTGACCGTGTTCATAATCCTCCCCGACATCTCCAACATTTATCATCACTTCCTATAAACCAAAGATTTTAGGGTCAATGAAACTCGACATTAATTCTGGGTATAGCAGTACTGATGGAATGCCCTCATTTATTCACCTTTTGCCTAATCCAAACTTCAACCTGTTCCACTTTCTGCAGGAACTCAAGAAAATCACGGTTATCCTCTAGAACCTTTCCACGCACCGCAAGCTCTTGCTTTAGAGCCTCCCAATGAGAGATGAGCGCTGAAACAGTCTGGCGTATCTCCTTTGATTTTGGGTGATGCATGGTCACCAGCTCATTTCCAGCCTTGAGACAAGCATGTCACAATATATGTGAAATATATTTATGAAGACTAAAAAAAGAACAAATAAATATAGGCTAATCTCTGACTCGTGAACCACCGGAGACTCACCTGCTGGACAGATTCAATGATATTTCCATGGGCCAGAATCTCAGCTTCAAACACCTGATGCTTCTGCAGCATCTTCATTTTAGTCTGAAGGTTGCTCATGTCCATTTTGGAGTCTTCTTGTATCTTGTTCATACGATCTGTGATCCATTCCTCTGCCTATATTATGAGTAAACCATGCAATTATTTGGTTTGCTTCTTACTGTTAAAGGTCACTTGGATTAGAAATGACACATTTACCTCAGACACATCTCGGCTGAAAATACAGTGAAGCTTTGAGACCTCAAGATCCTCTCTTCGTTTGTCAGACAGATCTTTAATCCGTTCCCTCCTTTCCTGAAGAGCTTTGAGTTTGTTCTTAACATTGCTGTTTTTTTCTCGTGTTAAACCTTCTGTCTTTAAACGCTCTGCTGATTCCTGAAGAGCCACCATCTACATTGACACAATGAGACACTCAATCATCTCTACTCTGTCAGAAACATCATTAAAATGGGTTTGATGTTTCAGACCATACTGTAGGCTAAAAACTAACCCACCTTATCTTCCTGAGAATGAAGAAGTTTTTCAAAGGCCTCATGGCGCTTAATCAAACTTTCAACATCATCCACCGTCGTTCCTAAATCACTGTTCTTCAACTGGATCTGCAAAGGTACAAAAGTTGTTAGCCTCAAGGACATAAATGTCTAGCTGCAAACTTAAGTCTGAAATGAGCTTGCAATCTAACACTATATATATATAAAATCATCAGAAAATAATTAAAGAAGAGTTTAAAAGTTTGTTGAAGCTGCTTAGCTGCAGTAGTACTGACCTCTTGAGAGTTGGTGATCTTCTCCATGTACTCAGTGTCTCTGTAAAACACCTGCTCCAGATATGTGTTCTCCAGCCATTTCTGCCTGAGCTGCCAGTTATCGGAAAGCTTCTCTCTCTCTTCTTGCAGAACTTTCAGTTTCTCCTGGATCTAATGGCACGTTTAAGCATATTTAGTAGAGCTGCACAATACAGTATATTGTTTGGCATCAGTATCGTAATGTGTGCATCTACAATAGTCACACTGCAGGATCTGCAATGTTGAGTCAGGATTATAGCTGACCAGCACTAGAGTTCAAAGCAAGTGTGATTTGTGGTGTGACTACAAAGTCATTGCAACGCTTAACCATAATAGAGTGAAACCATATAATTTGCATTTGTCTTTAACCCTTGTGCACTGTTTAAATTGACTACCCTTTTATGTTAGGGATGAAAACATCCACTTTTTAAAGTTTTTTTTTTTTGATAAATCTGTTGATCAACCTCAGTCCTGATCAAAACTACTAAATTGTTTAGAAAATTACAGGATTTTAACACTTTAATTGTCAAATTCACAAATGGTCACTGAAAAAAAATGTATTTTCAATTTATATAGTAATTGTGAACTAGATCACAGTCTTGGACATGTAAACGATTAGTAACAACTTTGGCTTTGTTGCATTGTTAGATTTTCATTTGTTTTCCCTAATTTACTCTTGGGGGTTCTTTTTGCCCCATTGACTTCCGTTATTACCACATTTGATGGTGCATAGATACACAGTCTTTGTTTTTGTTTACTCCATGTATTTCTGAGAGCTGAGATGCATGTATAGATTTTCTCAAACACATCAAGGTAAATGTGCAAAGGTCACTCTCACACACTCAGACACACATCCACACTCTTTAATTAGCTGTTATACTCCATATAAAATCCAGAAACTAAGCTTTTTTTGCACAAGCCTATCTAAAGGGTCAATGGTGCCAACTGATGACCAACAGTATATATTACAAATTGTGCCTCCTCCCAACAGGGAAAACCACCCACAATCAAAAACGCATGATTATATGGTATTATGATTTTGAAAAAAAAAAAATTGGTTATAATGGAAGTTAATGGCGCAAAACAGCCATCAACAATAAATTAGGGAGAAAAAATGAAAATCAATCAAAAACAACATTGTTTCATGTCTGATACGTTGATATAAGTTTAAATAAATCCAGTCCCCAATTCCTTTTTATATTTTGTGTGTTTTTTGACCAAATCAGTTACATCATCTTTGAATTTGGCAATTAGAGAGTTAAAATCCTGTCATTTACAACGCAATTTAGTAGTTTTGATCAAGACTGATGTTGATTACCAGATTTATGAAATAAATGTGAAGAAAATATTTATCTGATGCATTTTTAAAGCAGTTTAATTTAGTAGATGTTTTCATCCTGAACATCCTGAACAAGGGTAGTCAATTTGCCCAGAGTGTTTCGTTGAGTATTTTTTTAAAATTCAAAGCATTTTCTCAAAATATGTGTCAAAATAAAATTTGTCACCAAAAATCATTCTGTTAACGTGGAACGTTGAAACGTGGAAAAAGTTTTGGCTAAATTAAGACTCAAAATCATCCCAGAGTGGAGGAAAACGGTGTGTGTGTGTGTGTGTGTGTGTGTGTGTGTGTGTGTGTGTGTGTGTGTGTGTGTGTGTGTGTGTGTGTGTGTGTGTGTGTGTGTGTGTGCGTGTGCGTGTGCGTGTGCGTGTGCGCGCGCGTGCGCGCGTGTGCGTGTGTATAAGCATTTCAAAAGAGTTTAAAGCATCCCTGCACAAGAAATGTTGTTATAATTTATAATGTTTAGAATGTTTTTAGATTTGAAATCAATTGTTATTTACTGTATACATTGAAGTGTTATTTTAAATTTTGTTATTTAATTTCTGTATTTTTAGACAATCTGGAAAATCTATTTTGTATCTTTGTTCTGTTGTATTTATCTTTCCTTGTATTTTGTTATATTTTTATCCAGATGCTCTTGTCTGTCAATAAAATCACCCCAAATCAATCTGAAATTATTTATTATTTCAAAATATAGCAGTCCATATCATCCAGAGAAACTGTATTCAAATTTAAAGATATATCACAGAATAACTAAATATGATGCAATGTCAGTGTTTTCAAATATCGTGCAGCCCTATATAGTGCGTATAATCGCTTGAATATGCACATTCAGACAAATTGTAGTTTCTTACCTCTCTAGCATTAGGTATGTCATTCTCCAGAAGGCCTTGGCCCATAGACACAGCCTGGGCAAACGTCTCCTCACGGGCCACAATCTCAGCCCACAACTGTTGATGCTGGAACAACTGCAGGTCACAGGTGGCAAAGTCTCGAATGGACTCCTCTGCCTTCATCCAGCTCAGCACCTGAGAGCACCACAGGGAGTAGTCCTGTGCCTGGAGGGCAGAGCAATACAGAAATGACTATAACACTTTTCACCCAATATTTTTTGAGGGGGTTGAATTACATCAAGATCACTTTTAATTTTAAAATGTTCTGAACTGAGGATACCGTGTTGAGGAACATGTAGCGGTCTTTAGCCGATTGCAGCTCCTCTTCTCTCTGCTCCATCCGCATGCGGAGCCGCTCCCAGTTCTCCACCACCTCCTGTTGTAGTTCCTGCAACCCCACCCGCAGCTCAGGAGAGCACATGCCCAAAATAGCATCGGTTCCATCCAACAGCTCCTGCAGCTGTAGACAAATCATAAAGTATAAACACTGAAATGGAGAAATAAATAAGGAACATTTGTCATTTCTTTATAATAATAGTAATAAACAATATATGTATATGTTTTTTATGTTTTTTTTCATGGATCCAGGTATTAACTTTAGGTGTAAAAATTATTTTGAAGTTATACTTTTTTTTGTAAAATATGTTTAGCCTTGTCCCAATATATATTACACTGGATTTAGATGATAAACATGTGTATACATCTATTGACCTTTTCAACTAAAATAACTGATCATTTATTTAATTTAGAGGTGAAAGTTTAAGAAACAGTACAATCATTTATTTTGTTTGAAAACTTTGTGTACTATTGTGTAACTTTGCGTACTATGCTGTTTTAGATTGTTAGTTCCATTAGAAGTAAACATTTAACATGCAAATAAATGTTACCTAATTCTGTTAATTCCAATTTAATTCATATGTTACTTGTTATTTACATTATTCCTCAAATTGCTACAAAAGTCTTTCAGAAAACAACTTTTGTTTGTTTTATTAGGCTATTTATTTACATACAATAATAAAATGACCACAAGTCCAAAGAAATGCGCTATAGGTGAATTGGGTAAGCTAAATTGTCTGTAGTGTATGTGTTTAAATGTGAATATATGGATGTTTCCCAGTGATGGGTTGAAGCTGGAAGGGCATCCACTGTGTAAAACATATGCTGGATAAGTTGGTGGTTCATTCCGCTGTAGCGACCCTTTATTAATAAAGAAACTAAGCCGAAAAGAAAATTAATGAATGAATAAAATGACAAGTTATCCAAGTGCATTTGGTAATTTTCCCATCGCACAAAGCATCTATGCCATCCACTAGATGTCAGTATAATGTAATTTCAAAGATCACTGTCAATTCACCTCTGCAGTGTTTCCTATTTCAGTACCTGTTGCTCAGTTCCAGCCAGCTCGTGCACAAGAGCTTCATGTTTGCGTAGCTGTGACTGCACTCCTTTCAGATCTTTGGCTATGTCTTCAGGAATGGTTTTGTGCCTCTCCTGGTGCAAAATAAGTGATAAGTGAGCATCGTGTTATTCAGCAACTTCAAAACACATTTGTCTTGGTTACCTTGATCTGTCCCAGTGCATCGGTCAGGTCTTTGTAGAATTTGTGACATTTTTCAGACTTACGAAGCTTTTCTTTACGATCTTTCGATAAATCCTGCAGCTCGTCCCACGATTCTCTGTCACACAATACTATTTATTTTGAGCTGCATATTATATCTATAATCTATAACAGTATGTGCAGGTATGATGCATAAAAATTTCATTTGGGCTATTTATTAGTTTATAATATTTTTTTGGATCACACGCTGTCACCTGAGCAGATTCTGTGTTTCTCGGATGAAGCGACTCTCAGGGTGATTGCTTTTGATGAGTTTGTCAGCCAACTGTTCACAGGTGTGCATCCTCTCCTTTCCCACCTCCAGCTGCTTCAAGAAGACCTCAAATCTCCCACGCAGTTGCTATCATAAAACAAGAGGTGCTTAGATCCTGATCACAGGCAACATACATAGCAGTTTATGTAATCCTAATGAACCAGGATGAATCATTTTGAAATTTGATGACTTTTATTGGTTTTAAATATTCAAGTAGGGTTTTCAATAACCTGACGACGGGCTCCTGAAAACAATATGATGACTTGGGGCAAATAAAAACTATGAAAATATTAATACAATTAAAGCAAGAGAAATAAAATAATTACTGTTATATTGTGAAATCAATTATGTTATTTACAAAATGTGAAAAAAAATAATAAAATGAAACTGTAGTAAATTTGTAAAGTCTGGTAACATTATAATATATATATATATATATATATATATATATATATATATATATATATATATATATATATATATATATACATATACATATACAGTATCTCAATAATAACTGGTATCTGGTGCAGTTCAGTCATTTTGGAGAGATTTTTAGCAAATGGCTTGAAACTTATTAAAGGTACTTGCCATGTAAACAAAAAAAAAGTATGATTGTAAAATGTTAAAAGTTCACAATGGAATTTTTTGAATATATTGGGAAACTACCCAGAAGGCACAGGACATCAACATGACATCAGATTGATGCTGTACCCCTATGTCGTGGGGATGTGGGATGTTGCATTTTGCTTGGAATTGAAAATCTGGTTGACGTTTGAACCCAATGTCCAACCTAAAACCAACCAAACATCAACGTCTAATGATGTTACAGCTTGACATTGTGTGGATGTTGACGTCTATCAGACACTGGATTTTGACAAATAAATGTCAGTATTTGACATCAATAGACCATTTTGAGCGATGTAAACAAAAACATTGGTCCCAACGTATTTCCTTTTTTACATTTTTAATTTCTATACAGTAGCTTCCGAGAATCCAAAAAGAGCCACATATAGATAGATAACATTATGATAGCTGTTTTAACATCATGATATGATTGAATTAACTCTTGTTACAGTTATGAAATAGTTTAATAACAAGCAGGAAATGTTCATGGGCCAGTGACATGACCACATTGAAATGGTCTGCATGATGTTGGTTTAAGATGTTGGCTCAATGTTTGGTCTATGATTTTGGTCCATTTCCAACACAACCTAAAATCAACCAAACATCATTTGACGTCGTTATTGGACATCAAAATTATGTTGTCCTTAGACGTCGTGACCTAAATCTAACCAAATAATAACATCTTATGACGTTGTGTGCCTGCTGGGTGATTTCATCTACATCATACAGTATGTTTGTTACTGTGGCCAGACAAAATGATACTGAAAGCATAATTAAAACCATAGACGCACACACTTAATTTTTTCTGATTATTATTATTTCTGCAGTCTACACACCAAATTATTTAAGATTCAACACTTCATTTGAAGTTTCGTGAAGTTTTATTTTTAATAATGCATCATGAAATAATACATCATGACATGCCAGATCATATATGGACAATTAATAAGTACTGCATGAATTTATTTCATATCCTATGAATTAAATAAAAAAGGTTGTAAAATATACCATATTATTTTCACTGAATAAGAAACACTAAATGGTTAATACATTAAAACACAGACAGCCCTAAATTTTTACTAACAGTAAAATCTTGATTTTTCTGTCAGAACCCAAGTACCTTAACCTCCAAATGAAAAAATAAAGCAAAGTAGTTTGAGAGCAAATATAAAGGAGTGACAAATCTCACCATTGCATTTTCATAATCACTCCCAAGATCATTAGAGGCTGCAATCTGTGTCTGCTGAGCAATCCATTCCTCCAGTTCACTAGTCTCACGCTTAAATTCATGTAGGTGTAGAGTCTCTCGAAGCCTCTGTTCTCTGTTGTGAAGACATATGTTTGTTTTACACTGCAAACACACAGCATGGGAGGGTGTGCACTTCAGCTATAGCTATTTTACCTGACTGTCGCTGAGTGTTGAAGCTCACTCAGCTTAGATTTAATGTGGTTGCAGGGCTTGTTCAACTCCTCTAAACCCCACACACGTACAGCCTGCTTGACATTGGACTTGAGTTCATCTACTTGAGCAGCAAGTACCTCGATTTGCCCCTCCACTCCCTGGAGAAACAAAGCAGTTTGCGTTAACATGTTTAAACCCTAAGCTATTGCATTAGTACAAGCCAAAGATTACTCACCTCGTGTTGCTTTATTAGACTGCGGGTAGCTAATTCAGTCTTGCCATAATCAGTGCTGACTAAAGCTGATGTTTCTGACACAAGGGTTTCCAGCTCAGTGCAGTCAAGCAGAATCTGTCCATCAGATCAAAAACATTAACACTAATAGTTTTAATAATCGCTGGCACAAAAAGACCGCAAACTGTCCTACACCTTTACCTGTTCCCGTGTAACAGCCCTGTTAAGTTCTCCGGAGCGTTTCTCGCAGGATTCCTCTAACTCTTCCCACTTTGCGATCAATTGCTCACACCTCTGCTGCACCTCCTGACCATTCCACTGATTGGATCGGGCCATGGCTCGTCCTCTGTCCAGTACTCGCTGCAGGTACTTGCTGTGGGCATTCACCTCCGCCTGCAGGTCCTGAAAGGGTTTTCAGAGATTCAACAGTTATAACGAATGAAACTCTTTGGTACAGTCTTTGGTTTAAAGTGATTAAATGCAACTCTATGTGGAAATATAAGACTAAATTCACTATGTGTAAACTCTCGCTTAAACATACCTTATGTTTTTGAAGAAGGCTAACTGCCCCAACCAGTGATCTCTCATAGTTTGTAGTATCAGCTACAGGCTGATGCTCTGATATCCAGTTTAGCTCTAGGTCTACATCATGGTAAAAGCTGTATAGATCCACATCTGCCTCTAACTGGCTCCTGCGATGATCCAAAGGTTTCTCTAGAGACTTAAATCTGACAAATAAAACAGAGTTAAAGGCTTTTTAAAGCAACTGTAATTGTCATCAATTTATTAGTTTTTGTATGTCTAAAAAAATGTGACTTTCTTTGCATGTAAGTTTTCATTATGGAAACAGAGGAAATATAAGTACTTACAGTTTCAGGTAAGTGTCAGTCTCCTTGAGAATGCGCTGAGAGTCAAAATGGTTGGTGGCCAGGTTTTTGGCACGGGTGACAATAGAATTGATTTTCTCAGCAAGTTCTTGAGCTTCCTCTTCCAGCTGCTTGTGCTCTTTTAGTAGCTGTCTGCTGGAGCGGAGGTCATGACCCCTGATTGCATTTTGTAGCATTCTCTCAATTGCCTCAATCTTCAATTTAGCATCCTGAAAATAAACAGACATTTGATTTGTATTTTTATGGTGCAAACTTGCAAAGAGTTAATTTCGGCTGATTTAATTTAAATAAACAATTCAGATGCGAATACATTTGAAAATGAGTTCTGGTGACATTTCCAGTGCTTGCACTAGTAGTACTTTAATTACAGGGGCGTAGCGGATATTTTAAAATTGGGGGGACAGTTATGAGACCCTAAAGTTTACGTTCAAATAATTATTAATCAACCGTTTTTAAATGGTCTGTCTCTATTTCATTGTCAAAAGGTACCTAAAAAAGCAAACTATACTGTACCACTTTTTTGGTACCCTTTGCAAAGAGTACCTAGCACAAAAAAGGGTAACAAAAGGTGGAGCAAGATGTGCAACTGAATGCTATTGGTTTACATAGATACGTCACTCGCTTGTGCAACAAACTAGAAGAATGAAAAAAATGTTGTTGTCTTGATGAACAGCCACAAAGCCAAAAAGAAGAGCAGAATCTGCCCAGTTCCCCATAGTTTTTACAAGGCCATCTAAAGCGTGAGTGGTTTAGTGCTTGCCACATGTCTGTATTTGAAATATCAAACTTCTTGAGCTGATAATAATAACGTGCGCCTGATTATTTAAGCACTTCTGACATTTCGATCCTTTCAGACATGGACAAATGCGAGTGAAAAAACAAAAGAGAAGCCAGAAAAAACAAAGGACAAGATGATTGTTTCAGCAACCTAAAACATTTAAAAAATGCCACGTTTAACTACTATCATCACCTTTTGGACTATTAAGGCTGATTTATACTTCTGCGTCAAGCACACGCGTAACTTACAGCACAGCCTTCACATTGACGCATAGCCCCACGTCGTGGCCGTCAGCGTCGCTGACGCACACCTCTCAAAAAATGTAACTACACGTCGCAACAACCCATAGCGCAAGCTCTGTGATTGGTTGGCTTGGTAGCACTGACGAGTCTGGACGGGACCAAGAACCTCGCGAGCCCTATGGAGCGATTGTTTACAAGTGTGGACTCCCGTGAAGGAGCTCCGGATAGAAAGTTTTGTTTTGTGTTTACCTCATGGTTAAAGTTGTTGCACGTGTGCCGGTTCCTGCTTCAAAATGAGCAAGTTTGAGCCACTTGTACATTAAAGAAGCGTTCAGAAAAAACAAAACCCCAGTGAAGAAACTCGGCACAGGAGAACATTAACACCTCACCGCCAACTAGCGTTTCGGAAGTGTTATTGCAGAACAACAGAAACAGCGTGCACAGCTACGCGCATTGCATGCGCTGTGGGTCACGCCGATCACAGGCTTTATGAACTCGGAATGACGAAATTACTTTTAAATAAAAGGTTGCATGTGCAGGTGAAGATTAAAGATATAGACCATTGGTACCCTTTTGGCAGTGGAAACGCAAGCCTGATAAAGGTGACCCATACCATACCGTGCTGTACCACTCAGTGGAAACGAGCCATGAATACTTTCAGTACAGTCCTGCAGTAGTAAACTGTAGAACAAAGCTTAAATATACAGTACCTGCAGCAGCTCCATGAGTTGCTCCTGTTGGCCAGCCTGTCGCAGCTTGTCCCCTCTTTCAGCCATCTTCCTCTGAAGTTCAATCCACCTTTTGTGTACCTCTTGAGTCTTTTTCTGAATGCTCTGGGTGTTGTAGTGATCATCTGCCAACATCTTCTCTCCAGTCTAACCACATAAAATCCAGTCATCAGAATAGATACAAGTTTGGCAAAATATACCAGTAAACAATGTATCTGATGTGTTACTGTACCTCAATTAGTCTGTCTATGCGAACTGCATTGGCCTGCATCTCTTTTTCTGCTGCCTCATGTTTTTTAAGCTTACGAAGGATGTTGGTTGGATCTCTGTACGATTCATCCTCAGCGATCTCAAACTTTTCATCCATCCACAACAGCATCTCCTCAGCATCTCTTAAAAATTCCTATGCCAGGGAAAATTTTTAAAGCATTAAAAATGTTTTATTTGGGAGCTACTAACACATTTTAACATTTATTTTTTACCTGGTACTTTTTCGAAGCAAGTAATTCAAGCCTCCTTAATTTACAACTTTCTTTCAGCCTCTTGAAATGATCTTGAATGACCTTTGATCGCTGTTGAATTCTGGATAAAGGATAAATATGTCAGGTTGAGGAAGACCATAGACAACTATTTTTGTCTCTAATACACTTAATACTAACATATGAAAACAAAAAAAACAGCTTTAATTTTTAAAAAGGTTTATTTTTGGCATTTTTTACTTTACTGTAGGACAGTGCAAGAGCAGAATGGGATTGGAAAAGACTTGAATTTGATGCCCAAAGTGCAATGGCACTCAATGTGGCTGCGCTGCCCATGAGGATATCAGCCCCGACAGCTATACTCACTCTTTAGCAGCAAAGTTACGCTTGCTGATGAGCTCCTGGCACTTGTCTTGAAAGAGGATAATAGACCGCTCTAGAGCCTCAAGCAAAGCCTCAAGCTCTTCTTGTCGGCTCAATAAACTGTGAACACTGTCCACAGAGTCCTGTGCAGAATTGAAGTTTTACAGTAAATCGTTATGAATTTATAGCTCTTCAAACAATGTGTTTAGATGCAGGAAATCTATTAAATATCAAATCATTAATTTACCCCTAAGTCTCTGACTTTAAGTCTGGCTTCATGACCAGAAATGGTGGCCTCAATACGATCTGCTTCCATATTCAGTTTCTGAAACTCCAGTCCTTGTTCAAGCCTTCTGTTGCGACTAGACCACAGTTTGTCCAGCTGGCTCCACTCATGATCCAACTTTGTAAGTGTCTGCTGAACATCTTTACCTCCTTTCTCTCCAGATGCCACGTCAAGAGACTGACCCAGCCTCTCCATATCTTTTAATCTGAAACAATCTTACCATCAATCATATGCACTAAAACAAGAATTGTAAAATAAAGACCAAACACAACTAACTTTGCTTTCTGCAGTTCAATCTCCTGCTTGAGATCAAGGTTCTCCTTCAACAAGGCTTGAGCCGATGCTACATCAGATCCTGTCTCCTCTTCCAGAAGATGCTCCTGTGTTGCCTCAGCCCACATCAACAGGTCTCTGGTCTCTTTTTGAAAGAGTTGCAAGCGTCTGGCTTCTTCAAGCATTCGTTGTCTTTGAATGGCTTGAGCCTTTAACTGCCGCAACAAGTCTTCCAGAGCATGTACTTCTTCCATGATAGCAGCACTTTCTGCAGGACTACAGTCCTTTTTCCTTTAGCAAAGCAATAGGATATATAGTTAACAGGCAATAAATGAGGATTGTTTTAGGCAAGGCAAGATTTAGGTTCACTACTACACATAACACATTTTACTGTAAGTTATTGTTAAGGTTAAATACAATTAGTGGCAATAAATATAAAGAAAACAAGTGGTACTGCAATTGTTTAATGGCAAACTCACATCTTGGCCACACTTTTAAGATAGTCTATTTTTCTTTCAAGGGCTTCTATGTCCCTTTCAGCTTGGGCTTGTCTGTGTTCCTCAGCTTGTAAGGCTGATGGTGAGCTCCCCACATCAGGTGTGTCAAGCTGGGCGAGTCTGTGCTGGAGCTGAGCTTGGACTTCCTGGCAGGTCTGCAGGAAGGACTTCACATCAGCAGAACTCAGAAGCTCATGAGCCATCTCATCCTTTAGTTTCTGAATACGTTCCCATCTGGTCATTAAAAAAACACTTTTAGTAATTTCTACCAAGACAGTGGTAAGGTGGGGTGGTATAGTTGCCCTTAATACCTGCGAGTAACAATTCCAAGTCTTTGCTGAATGTCTTTTTTCCTGCTGTGCTGTTGTTTCAATAGCTCATCTCCAAACTTGGTAATATCATCAAGCTGCTTTCTACCACTGGCTAGTTCAGTTACAAAATTCTGCGTAGCATTGAAAGGGAAGAAGAAGTCAGTGTTTTTAAATAAAAATACCACAATGTTCAAGAAAAACAAGTAATTCTTTTGGAGTTACTTCTCTAAGCAACTTTATAAGATGCTCTGAAGGGTGTTAATGTTGACTTTCTGCTTGTGTTTTCAGCAAGGACTGACCTCATATTTGGCTTGTACAACCTCTAAGTTGTTGGAATTGGAGCTGAAAGTGTTGAGGACATTCTCCTTGTCTCCCATCCAGGACTCAAACTCCTCACAAGCATTGTAGAATCTGTGTAGTCGTGCAGTGTCCTCCAGGATCTTATTTTTTGACTGATGGGAAAAGTTTGTGTAAAATGCTTGAAAAATATTTTAAACCATCCGTAATCATAAACAGTACAATTCTCTAGAACAATGTTTTGTAAGACCTTGAATATTTACCTGTGCTAAATTGTAAAGGCGGTTGAAATCCTTTTCCAGACTGTTTTGTGTGCTCTCTATTGTGTCTTTTTGGAAATGTGGGTCTGGTAAGGTTGAGGTAGATATTTCAGCTGTGCCACGCCGCATGGATCGAGTGCGGCGAGGGCGGCTCACTTTTCTTTTTGGACTCTCAGCTACTCCGTTTGTAGTTTCAGGTGGTGCTTCCTGCTTTTGGTTGAATCAAAACAGAAGCAAAAAGTACTGTCTAGTAGATGCGATTTTATAAGAAGCCTTTTGGCTCATGAGGTTTGAATTTCAAATAGAATTGGAAATTTAATGAGTTTTACAGAAACTGGCAGCTCCCTGATGTATGTGGAAGAGACTAGTTGCTCATTTCCTCTGCTGTCCCGAAGAAGCAACTTATCATCCTTTTCCCTGCTGATAATTGTCAATATTTCTCCTCTGTCCCAGATTAGTTTAGGGCCTGAAAAAAAGAAGATAGATTGTCCACAAAAACCACCCCTGTAGAATTTATCAGATTTGACCAAAGCGCCAGTAGCATCTATCATATTTTTCTGACATGTTTACCTCTGTATTTAAACCTAATCATTGCTTGTTCTTGTTGTAAAATCTTGCTGACTGCTTTGCCTCCTTTGTCAGCTTTTTTCTCCTTCTCATCTTCGCCATCTGATGAATCACTGTAGTGGACCATTCTCGTTTGCTGGGTTTCAGTCTTAAATTGATTAAAAATGTGTCAGTGAAGCTAATAATTTCTCTGTTTTAGTAATAAAGTACATGACTTTTACAATTCATTGACTCACTGTAAGAGGAGCAAGTTGGGCAGCGCTCTTGGCCTGCTCACCCAGTCGTTTGACTTCTGAGGAATATGCTTCCATTTCTTTCTCCACTCGTTGGTGACGCTGGAGCAGAGCAGTAGAGCTGGCCTCATCCTTTCCATAATCCTCGTCAATGAGAAGTGGTTTGTGGTCATCAAGCCAAGAGCTGGCTTCAGTAATGTCTGCAAAATACTGAGAGGACAGTGTGGTGGCATTTAGGATGCGTTTTGTCCCAATCACTGCTTGATATACTGAATAATAATGTTTTATATTTTCTACCTGCTTGATGACATTGGCAGCATGCAGCCGGTTCTTTCGGATGGTGACTTGTTCTTTAAGTTGCTGCCACTGTTTCTGAAGAGTCCGAATCCACTTTTGGATGTCATTCTCATTAGGGTGTCTCCCTCTACAAAGCTCTTGTCCTCTAAATACAACCCCAGAGCACAGAGATTCCTGTGACTGAATCTCTGCCTCCAAAGCCTGCAACATACATAGATATTTAGCTAATCTTAGCAGTTCTTATACAGTCACATTAAGATTTAGCAACAGTAGTTGTCTGTTACCAATGAGTTTGTAACTCCTTTTTGTCTCAGTTGTTTTTAGTATAATTTCTAAAAACACTGACAGTAATTAATCAGTTTCTTACAGTGAGTGATGGCCACATACCTTGTGGTTCTGAATGGCCTGCTGAATTTGACTGAGGTCTCTCCCTAGTGATGCTGCCTGTAAGAGGACCCATTTCTCATAGATCCATGCTTCTACTTCTTCACAATCATGGAAAAACTCAAAGAGCTTCAGCTGTCCCTCAAGAGCTTTTCTCCTTTTAAAAATATATTTAAGATTATTTATCTCTAGTAACTTTTAATTTACGATTTCATCAACAAAAAATCTGCCCAATCCACAAGTTTGTATGGATTGGTGGGTTTAAAGAGTTTACCTGTTCTTGCTGAGACCCAGTAGGGAGTTGTAATGGCTATTTAGATCTTTAAGTTCTCTCTGGACTTTTGTGGCACCTTTGTGTTTAACTTTTAAGGCACTGCTACTACTGATGGCATTCAGAGTTTCACCAAGTGAGATGATCTGAGTGTCAATCAAGTCCTGCTTTTGCAGTAGGGCTACCACATCTGGCAGCTGTTTTCCCATGTCCGAGGAATCTGCCTGAGCCTATAAGCAGGAATGAAAGCAAAATGCTCAATGATGATGTTGCTTGTAAAACAGCACATTAATAAATAAATAACACACATTGATGAGCCAATACCCAATGAGCCCAATCAACCTACAGTAATTTGACTACAGTAAATTCCAGTGCTTTACTTTCCCAGAAAAAACAGCCTGTCATAGTGAAAAGGAAATATAAATCATCAAACCAGACATCCTTCTTTCACTGTTTCAATGTCCAGTTCTGATGCTTGCATGCCCACTGAATACACCTTCAATAATGCTCTTCTTTTGGTTTTCCCTTTTCTTCTGCATCGTGTTGATTACAGGAAACTGATTGTTGGTTTAGTACAGTAACTAATCTACTTAGATCTTGATATGTGGTTTATTAGGACATGATATGATATTTGCTGTGATTGGTCTCTGGTGCCTAGTCTACAGCTCTGCACAGGAAGTTAGGCCAGTGAAGAAATGGTCTTGTCCAACTGAGCATAATACTGAGAAATAAAGATGAATTGAATTGAATTGATCATGATGGTTTGGCTAATCAGTGTATGCAAACAAAGGAAATTCACAGTTCACCTGTAATTCCTTGAGGTCCATTGATATTAACTCAATGTCTCTAAGGACAGCAAATGTATTTGCCGCATCTCCAACATGTGCTCTCTGCTCCTGCAGAACCTGCTTCAAATCCTTCCAGCGGTTCATGATGTCCACATTTCTGTCATGTGAAAGATAGTAATGAACTATTAGCATTTTTCTATTGCATTCACACATTTAAACGCATAAGCCGATAATTCTTGGCCCCTCACCTGCGAATCACTTGTACTTTGCTGTGGTAGTTATCCCTCTCGATGACAGCAGCCATTTCACTTAAAGCACGGAAACGTGGTTCATGTGCCAAAACATCGGCTCCCAGGGCCTCCAGTCTGCGAGCTGCTATCTCAGCCTCCTCCAGCCTCTGCAGTCCTCCCAGGTCTTGTTGTTGAATCAGTTGCAGAGTGTCCTCCAGGTAGCTCTCCCTCAGCGTCGCTTTACGGCCAAACTTCTGGGCCAACTGCTCCAGCTGCTCCAGCCTCATCAGTGCACTCTGGAGAACCCGTTCTCGCTGGTGTTCTGCTCGCTCTAGCAAGGTCCAGTTCCTTTCAATATCCCCCAAGGTCTTGCCTTCCGGAGGAATGTAGTCCCTCTGGTTGTTTGCCCTCAGCTTGGTTCGTAAGTCGAAGAGGTGTGCCTCAATGGCCCCCCGTTCCTGGTATTTGGGAGGCTTCTCAATAGTACGGTATTTCTTAAAGGCAGCTACCAGATGCTGCATTTCTCGCAGGGAGTTGGGGAAGGAACGGTCATTGAGCTCCACCACCTTGGTCTTGATCCAGCGTAGCAAGTCAGACACCATACTCTCATACAGACCCTTCATATCATCCAGCTCTTTCAGAAGGTCCACAATCTGCAAGCAGATGGCAAGTAGGGAGAGAGGAACTACACAATTTAGAAAACATGAAATTCGATGAAATTTAAATGCACAGGTTTCATCTAATACATATAGCTGGATGGTTCAACAATGAGGAACAGCATTATTTGAAAATGACCTTATTTTTGAAAATGACCTTCCATTTAGTGTGCGACACAGCTCTAAGTGAAGAGAAATATCCATCTAAGGCTTAAATCTGAAAGTGTGCCATGTTTAAAGTTATTGATTCATCTATAAAAGAGTTGACTCAGAGTGGTTTAAATTAATCATAAGGGTAACAAATCTTTAGCCGTGTCGGCGTGACGTTCATACCGAACTTAAGCACTGCACATTTGTTGCGCGTGCAGACCCGGTAAAATTGAAACCCCCGGCCCCACCCACAAACACTGTAGCAAGAAAGAAGATGAAAACAAACACAGTAGCAGAACCCGGTTCAATTATGTTGTGAAGACACTGTGCTCTGAAGTGTTAGGGAAAGTTACTGTTGTTTCCCTACTCAAAGATGAGGCTGTGAAGAGTGGTTGAAGTTTATTTTTGCAAAAATACCTCAGCATTATAGCCCCAGCCTTGTGCTGTGTAACTGTCATTTTTCTGACAAGTACTTTTGTAATCTACATGCTTACTATGGGGGATTTGTGAGCTGTTTGTTAAAGGTAAGATCAGAAAAGACTATTGATGTTTGGGACTTTGTCAGAGCTTGACAGGAACTTTACAGTACACAGTTCATGGATCAGTTTCTTCCTCCATTTTACGGGTAAGTGGGATTAAAATGGTTACCTCCTTGTTTTCTCTAGCTTGCAAAATGTGTATTTAATTGTGTTTTGTTACTTGTAATCGCTCCATGCGGCTTGTACTGTATCTGGTTAACTTTTTATATTCTCATATCGCATCTAAAACCATGTTAAAAACACGGCACATGGCGCTTTACATATTTATATGCGTTTGTGAGCTTGCGATCCTTTGCTGTTTGTCATTGCTATGGCCATCGTCAGTTGTTCCTACACACATGTTCCGGTCAAGTTTTTAAAATAGTTCAGCTTTTGCCACTGTGTAAATTAATACTGAATGTGTATCATGGTTAAAAAATATAGCAATATGCTGCTGTTTAACTGCATTGCATTAATGCACTCCTGCATTGGGCTCACACATACATTCTGCACTCTGACTACTTCAACAATGTTGATAAGCCATGGTGGGCATTTCTCTCTGTCTTGCGCTGAACGCAGTCAACAATCGCAGTAGACTGGGTCATCAGACCAATCAATGCAGATTACCATCGTGCTAAGGAGGGGGTTGGGAACAAAGGAATCGCTGAACAAATCTTTTCGCAGTTTTTGGGATAATTAGGTAAAAATAAATGCATAAGACAATGAAAGTGTTGTTTGACCTTGCATTTATATCAAACTGTTGTTGGAGACCCCCAAAACCAAAATATGACCTTTTTACAATGCAAAATAGGGGCTCTTTAAAGGGAAGGTTTATATTTAAAATAAATCTGTTATAGTAATACATTAAGTTTTGTCATTTCAACAACTAACACAGCACACAAATAAAAAAAAAACTTTCAAAAGTAATTAAACACAATGACAGTGAATTGGGTCATATGTTGCTCTGTAGCTTAGTGACATTGTATGTACAAAATGCTTCAGAATATCTCCTTTTACTGTATGTTCCCCAGAAAAACATTAAGAGATACAGGTTTGGAACAAACTTAGAGGGAGTGCATTTTTAAAAAAAAAAGAAAAATAAATGAAAGACATTTAGACCACATGGGGTTGTTGTTCAAACAAGGAAAATTTGAGGTTAAAAAAAAAAAAAGCTAAATAAAAAAGAAAAGAAAATCAAGTAAAATAAAGAAAGTATATATTTGGCCACAGTTTCTATTTCACTGAAGCATGAGGGATTTAGAAGGATGTTTCTTTGTTCAACAGCTACACTGACATCTATCTACTTGATACACACCTTTCCCACTTCTGGAACAATCCTTTGCGGCTCAATAATTGAATGTCTCATGTTCTGCCATCGCAACCACTCACTGCTAAAATAGCCACTGAAAGCCATTGTCATCTGGTATCCCAACAGCGTCACACCTGAGAGCTGGCAGTCTTACCATAAAATGAACACAGAGTCTTGACATCTCAGAGCCTGGCTGGACTCATCTTTGTCCCTTCCATCCATCCGACAAGATCTGTCTGTCATTGTTTAATACACTTTTGTGACAGCTAACACTACTCCACAGCTGTGACCCAGTCAACACATGCCAGTATTTCTATTCACACGTGTGGACATGGTGGTGAGTGAAAGTGTCGCACTGCACAGGCAGAACAGGACACTTCACGCCCCTGTTTCTCTCTCCATGTGTATCCTGCCAGCATGTTAATGGCATCGCCTGACCTCTGAGCTCATCTTCACTGCATCAGCTCCCTTTGTTTTCCAAAGAGTATCTGAGGTTGTCTCCTTCCATATCCTCAACATTATCCAAAAGGTGTGTCTTGATTATACGATGCAGGGAACTACCTGTCTTGTTTTGTAACATTTGCAGCCGTACAGTTTACACTGATCTGATTAAGACCAGGACTCCTCCTTTTGACCCACAGTCAAATCCAGTAATCCCAAAGAGGCTATGAGATTACAGTCCTCATTCAACTGCAGTAAGTGCAGTTCATATGTTCAGTAACAGAGGGCGCCAGTGCTTAACATTTCTCAAAAAAGCTCTGTGAGTACGAAAATCTCTGAGGAATATTTCTAGTACCTTGTTGAATCTATATGCCACGAAGGATTAAGGCAAAAGGGGGTCCAACCATGTACAAGTAAGGTGTACCTAATAAACTGGCCGGTCAGTGTATATATCCTTATATAATATTAATTTAAATATAATATCTTAAATAAAAAGTTTAACATAAGAAAGAAATGTAAATTCTTCATTTCTAGAAGCTGTTGACATATGCATTCAGTCAATTTGTACACACAAATTCCATTATTTTTGACAACAAGACATGACAACAGGTTTACATACGGATCTTATTTCATCCAATCAACAAACTGGTGCAGAGATTTAAGCCCTTGCACATTTTTTTCCTTTTGTAATATCTGCTTCATTCACACTTGACATCACAGTATGGAAGAAAACGTGTTGCTAAGTTGCAATTTTAAAACTAAGTATGATTTAATAGACTGATAGTAACTAACCTTAGCTATCCTCTTCTGGATAGTCTGCCCCTGCTTCATTTTTGAGAAGTAGTGATAGTACAGAGAGACGTAAGTCATGATGGACTTCTCATCAGGATGGGGCACCATCACATCTTCAACATCGAGGAGCTGCATTATGCCAAATTCATCCTCTGCCAGAGCGAAAGCATGGGTGAGGCTCCTTTTTGGATCATCCTGGCGGAGTCGGTTGTAGTCAAAAAGATCAGGCCTGGAACAATGTTATGATAACATCATTAGACTAGAGATTAGCCAAATTATGCTGCTTATCAAAAGAGGGTGCGATCCACTCAAAATACTACCGATGGGCATGAATTAGAGCATTGAAGGCCAGTCCATCTCTCCAGCTGCCTGAGAAGTCTTGCACATTTACATTGGTGTAACCGGCAGTCTTACGTTGACACCAGATGAGCAGAGCTTCTTTGGCTGAGCGCCGAGCCGCACTGGCATCCCCGCCGGCCTGAAAACAATACAAAATGTAAAAAAGGTGACAAACACATGCAGCTTTAAATGCGAAAAAGACAATCTTGAAATTTTACCTCAACTATATTGATGTTCCCAATCTGGAAGCGGAGAATGATGATCCAGATTAGACCCAGGATCAGGGTTCTGTCTCCATCCACCACATTTTCTGGACCAATCAGATCTACACGGATCTATAGTTACAAAAAAGAGGGCACAATATGATTCTGTAGTTATCCATTTCATAGTTCAGTGGTTCCCATAATGGGGGTCGCGGGACAATGAGGGGGGTTGCTTAGAGTTCTTCAAAAATCTAATTCTTTTTATTAAACTATTAAAGTTACTACTTTTTATCCATAACCTACTGAAGAACAAAGGAGTAGTTAATAGTAACACTGTCATAATAATAATAAACATTAAAAAACAAAAAGGCCATCAGCCCTGGGCTGATTACGTTATAATAAAGACACACCAATAGCATCAGATTGCAGCACATGAATTTTATGGCACCAGGTTAAAATTTCTGTTACCTTTACGGCACTCACACACATTAAAAATAAATACAGGTCACGACTGAACATGGACGATGGTCTCGGAAATTCACTCTTAAATTAAACGATAGGCCTATTGGTGTGTGTGTGTGTGTGCAAGGATTATAAATCTATAACCACTTTGGAAAATATTGGGGGTCGCAAGTGACTGGTGTTGTTATTTTTTTGGTCATGGGCTGAAAAGTTTATTATAGTTAAAATCTGTTAATTTGCATTTTACCTCACAGAAGTTACATAAGTTTTTTGGGGGAAACAAAAGGCCATATTTACTATTTGGTTATTAAAAGATTATGAGCGGGATTTACAGTACAATAATGCGATTGGACAGTTCATTTTCAAGCTGACATTATTGCATTTGAATTTAGAGCAGTTTCTGATTCAGAGTCAATATTCATTAGCCATTATTTAAATGTATCCTGCAAAGAGTTTCACTAGGGTTTGTGATAGCCAATTTGCACTGTTATTAAATTGACAAAAAGCATTTTGTTCCTGTGTTGTAGTAGATTATACTCAGCTCTGCTAACATGCACTGCTTATACTAGATTCCATTGGTCATAATGGAAATGAGGTACTGTGTCTGTTTGGTCACACTTTATTTTGATGCTCAGTTTGTTGAATTTAAATTACATTGCATCTACTTGTCAGCTAATTCTCATTAGATTATAAGTAGACTGTTAAATTGGTGTAGGGTTAGTGTAAGTTGACAGGTACTTGCAAAGTTTCTTATAGTCAGTTAAATGTCTGTTGAAGGAGCAGTATCAACATATTAAGCAGGCGGTCTACCAATACTCAAATGGACCATCAAAATAGTGTTACCGCCTGATCTATTATTTGCAACTGCTATTACCTTTCATCTGGGACTTTAGGGCATTTTATGGGTCTTAATTGTTTCTGTTTGTTAAATCTGGCCCAATATGTTTTCAAAAGGCAGTTCAATTTAGCATTTTATTGTACTGCTTTACTTTCGGGTTACCTTTGATTTGAGGAAAGTGATGGCAATGCTGTTGTTTTCCAGACAGTGAACTCTTAGTGTGCGTCGACTGGGAGTGGGCAACTTCTCTCCAGAAATGAGCTCCAGAAGTCGCACAAGATGCACACCAGTTCTTAATTCGGTGAATACATCAGTCAAGACAACCTTTTCCTTTAAAGAAAATACACAGGATTACACACATTCCCATCACACCCCCTTTTATACCTGCAATCATTAAGCGGCCGCAATACAAAGTTGCAGACAGTGACATATGTGTTCCTCTATCCAATGACTGCATTGGTTTGATGCATCATAGTCAATTTTAAACAAGTTTGGGCATCAGCAGCCTTTGTTTTAACACTTTACTCGGATAATTGCCACTGTATTCCATTATGACGTGACTCACTCGCACTGCTCTCAGTAAAGCTGTCCTGCTCTCCGCTTTCAAGCAAAAGCCTTGCAGCCACTCCCTAATCCATGTGTTGTGGGAATCTGATGTCTCTCAACAGATCTGCTTACTGCCTCCAATAGCCTCTGCTTACCCAGGGAATGAACCGAGGGATCTTAGAGCACACCCTGCTCCTTTGCTAGGGCTTCAGAGATGAACACTCAAGAACAATAATACAAATCTGCTTGCAATTATTTCTCAGCTTTAATCACAAACACAACGAAAGTCTCTGCTAACTGCTAACTCACATAAATCAGTAACACAAATGCTACATGTTTGGGTGGAGTACATTTTCTCAGAAAGCAATATTTAGTGTGTGTTTTTTTTTTTAATGAACAGCATGACCTTTTATCATAAACATGTTATGAACGCTGTTGTTTGATACAGAACAATACACAGGAGCGACTGAGGAAGGGGAAAAGGAAAAGGAAACGTTTAAAACACATGTCATTCTTGCGGACAGCTGCCTGTATACAACTATTAATATATCTGGGTGCCCTGACAAGGAAAGTTGTCGTTGCGCCGCTTGTCCTTTTAACATCTTCCTCCTGTTAGTGTTTCTTATGTAACTCAAGTCTCTTAACTGGTTCACGTAACAATAGCAGTAGGAGCTAATATACAACCACTGGTAAAGATATACAGTGGAAATATCTCATATAAAAAGCGGTATGGGATGACATTCAAGGCGGTACTGTTTCCTTCCTAAATCTAATATTGGAGATGCTAATGTAAGACTGTGAATGACAAGTTATCAGTTGTGCTTTTCCCTTTCCTGAGTGGATCTGGAAAGCTGGTGTGTAAAAATTAACTTTCGAGTTTTATGTGTACCTGACACTTCCTTCCTCGGTCTCTACTCAATACTCAAACCCAGTCTTAGAGTGTGTTGTAATTAATATCGGTTTGGTGAACTAAGCTAACTGTCTGTCTATTGTAAGTTAGGTATACAGTTGAAGTCAAAATTGTTGTCCCTCCTGTAATTTTCTTTTTAATTTTCTAAATGATGTTCAACAGAGAAAAGGATTTTTCACAGTATTTCCTATAATATTTTTTCTTCTGGAGAATGTCTTTTATTTTGGCTACATTAAAAGCAGTTAGTTATTAAAACTATTATATTTAGAAATGTGTTTAAAAATCTTTCTGTTAAACAAAAACTGGGGGGAAATATACAGGGGGCTAATGAATCAGGAGGGCTAATATTCCTGACTTCAACTGTACACTACCTGGACAAAAGTCCTGCCTTCGATCCCAATTGTTAGAGCAACAAATAATAACTTGACCTCTAGTTAATCATTTGGAAAAGTGGCAGAAGGTAGATTTTTTCCCGTGAATCATCTGTTAAACTGCATCCCAATCATCACTAATGCTGCAGAAGACCTATTGGAATCCGCATGGACCCAAGATTCTCATAGAATTCAGTCAAGTTTGGTGAAGGAACAATCATGGTTTGGGGTTATATTCAGTGTGGGGGTGTGCTAGAGATTTGTAGAGCCTGAGGTATCAAGACATCTTTGCTTCTCATTACATTACAAACCACAGAAGACAAGATCTTCAGCAGGATAGTGCTCCTTCTTATACTTCAGCCTCCACATCAAAGTTTCTAAAAGCAAAGAAGATCAAGGTGCTCCAGGATTAGCCAGCCCAGCCACCAGATATGAACATTATTGAGCATGTCTGGGGTAAGATGGAGGCATTGAAGATGAATCCAAATAATCTTGATGATCTCTGGGAGTCCTGCAAGAACGCTTTCTTTGCCATTCCAAATGACTTTATTAATAAGTTATTTTAGTCATTGCAGAGATGTATGGATGCAGACCTCCAAGCTCATGGGAGTCATACACAATATTCATTCTTTCTCCACTGCACCATGACTTTATATTCTTTACTTCACATTATTTCTGTTAAGTGACAAGACAAAAGTCTTAGCAAAGTCAGACCTTACTCTCCTAAGTAAATAATTAAACATTAAGGCATGATCATATGTTATTTTAGTAAAATAAGTGTAATCTAGATGCCTTTGCCTTTCATATAAGCCACTTCTGATACCAAATGATCAACTTGAAGTCAAGTTATTATTTCCTGTTCCTAAATCTTTGATAGGCGACAAGACTTTTGTCAGGAAGTGTATGTATAAGTTGTACTGTAATGGATGCTAATTAAAAAAAAAAATGTATGACCTTAACCGGGTTCAAGGGTTCACATCTAAAGGCAATAAACTGGAGTGAGCACGTCACATCAGACGCTAAAGCCAGTCACAAGACTGGAGTCATGATCAACATTTTATTACACTAGATATCATCAAGTCATAGTGATATCAAGTCACGAATCATGAATGTTTGTACATACAGATTGCTGTACCGGCAACAGATATCACTGATTAAACATGGTGGATTTTTATATATTTATAGCCACCACAAAATCATTTCTGTGTGGATCATGATACGCTTTAGTTTGTTGTTTCCTGAGGATCAGTTCATACCCCACTCTTTGAGAAGACGCTGTTCATCCATTTTGTGTAGGTCTTCTTCTGCACCGTCATCCGCTGCTCCTGAAGCTCTCGAAATCGGCCATCTGATTCCTCTCCATCTACCCGTTTTTCCATGACTGTGTCAGTTTCTGATAACAGCACATAGAAATGTTTCAGGGATACTTGTATTTCTTATTCATAGGGTTTGTTCATTTAGCTGCCCAACATGAGCTTAAACATTAAACCACACACATAGCTGACAAGGCCTTTGGATTTTTGAAAACTTTTGGGTGGTTATAATAAAAAAGGATTGTAGCAAGCAAATTTCATTGTGAAAGCTAAATGTGACTCAAGATATGTCATTTTCAGTTTATAAATCTTCCCAATTCTCTGGTATTTAAGAGGAAGTGAAAGCAGCAGGGCAATCATGCCTGTCCTGCTGACAGTGTAATTATGAACTTTAAATATGACTTTATAGATGCATTTTAAAGCATCATAAAAATACCTAGCATTTCCAGATTGAGTGGTCTGAATTAACACAATCACTGTATTGGTCATCAAATGAACACCTTGATGTGATTGTATGTTATTAGTAAACTGGCCAACTTTCTCGATAGGTTGTAACCCAGTGTTTGGTCAAATATGGATTTACCCAACAATTGGGTCGGTCCATATTTGACAACATTGGTTTACACCAACCCAACATTTTTTAAGCTTATTTTAGAGTTTGTAAAGCGTTGTAGAATGTCATTATGGCACTATTGTATACAGATAAATATTACTTTTCATCTTTATTCACAATGTAGTAAAAGTGACATGTTTGAAACAAATATAAGCAATTATACTCTAATATCACACATCAGTTCAAATCAGAATAAACTTCTTTTTTTGTGCTTTTACATAATATCAGCAGCAGATTAGGTGATTTAGCCATGCTGTTATTTGCACGTCCAACCAATACAAAAGTTTGCAAAAGAAATGTATGACGATTATGATGCACAGAAAGCTGAATTGACTTACCCTTCTCTTCTCACCTCCTAAACACAGTCAGTGCCAATAACAAACTTTCGTCGTAGGCAAGAAATTCATGATTTGAGAATAATCCGCTAAATCCTCTTGAAGAATGATCAGTGTTAAAGAACTGAACTGAACTGAACTTTGACGCTGCTGTAATGGACTGAAAGGGAGGGTAATTCTTACTCACCTGACACGGCGCTACTTGAAGGGGTAAAGGTTGAAATTATACTGCGATTCAGCAACACAAGCCTCTATACTGGCTGATCTAGGAACAGGCCTGGCAATCACATTCTAAGCCATTAAGGGTTAAAAACAGTAAAAATGTGGTTCTTTAAAATGTACATAGTGAGGTTTCTTATGTGTACTAGTTTAGAATTTAAAATAAATGTATGGAGAAAGAATTCTGATTTATAACAGAAACTTTATTACATTTCCTCATTTCCTTTAAAGGGCTGTATAAAATTCTCATCTTTTTTACAATGATTTATACATTAACAGACGGCTGCAGGTGATGTATACGTCAAAGGCTCATTAAAGTATAGAAAGCACCATCAAACAACTATATTAATGCACTTAAGTGTCTTGAAAACTTTAACAAAACGGCTGCAATCACTTTTTACAGTAATCCTAATTTCACACAAACATAAAAACACCAACGATCTTTAATGTTGACGAGCCATTAGAGCTGACCTTGTGTCAAAGAGTTACACGTAATTTACATCAGAGATGACAAAAACAATCTGCATGTATTAGTTAAAATGCACATATGGTTATAACTGACACAGTGTTTAACATTCATCAATATTAATGTATTTACAGCATAAGAGTTCATAATGAAAACTGATTTCATTATACAATTGAATTGTTTTTTTGCACAGAAATATAAACACTATTTATTTTGATTGTGTGTGTGTGCGTGCGTGCGTGCGTGTGTGTGTGTGTGAGAGTGTGTGTGTGAATAGAGATTTATAGAGAGGAGATAAGTATCTAAAATATTTTATTAAAACATATTTTTTTTAAGAAAATAAGGAATTTTATTTAGAAAAATGCAAAGAAACTAGTTGGCAGACAGGATTCCAGTTTCTCAAAACAAATCCCAATGATTTTAGAAATGTGTGTCTCTTCTGAATACTGAATATTTTTGCAAGATTATTATTTATTTTTATATAGATGGACGTATATTTCTTTAAATGCTTGTTGTTATAGAAAAAAATATTCTTTACAATCCAGTCAGTCAGACAAAAATATTATAGACAACAAACAACTTTGGCAAAACTCAATGTTGTTTAGTATAATGCTGCTAATAATGTGTCAAACATGTTATTCAATCTCAAACATAGCACAGAATGTGTGAAAACAACCAGTGTGTAAAATGTGCTCATGTTTTAAAAAATAAAATATTAATAAACTAAATTTAATTTGCTTAATGAAATGCTGAATACTTCAGTTTCCCTGTATCAAAAATGCCCACAAAGGTTCTGTTCCTGCTGCTGCTAAGACGCGGTTTAAGTCAATCACAAGTGGACAACATTAAATACAGGTGTAACAGACTGAACACTGATTACTTTTGTAGAGTAAATCAAATATGCACAAAAAAAACCTGCAACAGCAAGTGCAAACAGGAATCTCTCTCATCTACTTTGGATCTGCTTAACAGGTGTAAACAGCGCCCAAAAAAAAGTCTATTTTACACGGTGTCAGAATGAGTGAGATGAATGCGACTGTCAGTGCCTTTGTCGTAGTGTGAGTGTTTGTTTTGTTTTTTGGCTGTTGTTATGTATTACACAATTGTTATTTATTATGAAATGTAAGATTCGTGACATAAGTTGAAGCACTGCATAAAAATATATACTGTTACTGCCATCTAGATTCACAATCTGCTAGCATACGATGGAATAACATTCATTTAGGAGTAACTACATAAATATATACATCTGTAAGCTGTAGATTAGCCAATAAACATTTGATTTGATTGTGTCTTTCAAAAAATATGTCATGTGGATGTGGATACACAAGGTGTTAGTGCACTTCCATTTACACCTATTATAAGTCAACAGTATCGCCAAACACAAAAGATGGTTCAACCAATGTCTTCCCTTTAACCCTTTATCAGTTGAAGAACCATATATGGTAACTTCTTTGACATCAGTTGTAATATTTAATTACATAATATTTATTTTATATAAGTCATAAAAGTTCAAAAGTCTTGTAATAACCCCAAGTAACACTCCAGTTTTTTTTTAATGAGTGCCCTATAAAGGGTTAAATGAAGGAGTTAAGACTTGAGTATTGAAAGCCAGCAGCTTTCTGATGAATATAGTGATGTGAAGGTGATCAGTCCTCCTGGTGGTTGTACAGGATGTCCGCAGTGGGGTTTTTCCTGTGTGATGGAGGCACTAGGTGATTGGGGAGCTCTATGGGGAGCTCAAATCCCTCCAGTTTGATCTTAATAAGATGCTGAGCCAGAGCAAACTCTTCATCGTCCAGCATCCCGTCCTTATCGCAATCCGCCAGCTTCCAGATCTTTCCCAGAACAGTGTTGGGCAGGCGGGAATTCATCATCTCCTTCTTGGCGTTGATGCCAGTTACCCTCCCGTTGACAGGCATCAGTGTGTAGAAGATTTCATCGTATCGATGTTTGTCACGACTCACGATCCAGTCCTCAGTATCAGCTCCTGCACTGACCCCTTCACCGTAACCGTGGCCAAAAGGCCCATCAGATGAGTCCTCAAACGCTCCGCCCTTCACCATCTGAGGCGGCTGTTTGCTTTCTTCCTCTCGGATCATGTTCATCAGGTAGGAGATCTTGGTGGACAACATTCTGTCCACAGATTCAATCAGTTTCACCTTCATAGAAGGAAACTTGCTGAAGTCGTAGTGTTGCAGTTGCTCCTGCATTAGTAGGTGACAGAAGGAGACATTTTCATGTCAGATCAACGATAGATGAAACACACTGGCTATTCTGTTTTCATTTTTTATTATGTTTAATAATGCATGTTTGGAGATCATGGCTGAGGCATTGATTTGTAAAGTACAGCCAAAACATGACTCATCCAAGTTCTGAAGTGCTTATTTCAGTGATATGATGTCTAATTCTGGAGCGAATCAATGTGGCTTGCTGAGGCCACAGTCTATTTAAAGCATGGCCTTTACCAGTCAAGTGCTGCCTGGAAGTGTTCTGGTCTGAATGTTCATTGTGAGTCGATTAATGGTAATGGTATTTAAGTTAGAGGCTGTATGTGTATATGTGTGTGTATGTGTATGTATGTATGTATGTGTATGTATGTATGTGTGTGTATGTATGTATGTGTGTGTATGTATGTATGTATGTATGTATGTATGTGTGTGTGTGTGTGTGTGTGTGTGTGTGTGTGTGTGTGTGTATGTATGTATATGTATGTATGACTGTATGTGCTGTTTATATTACTGAGTGGAAAGAACACAGCACATCCTTCTTAATCAGATTGCACTTGATTTTACTGTAAGTGTATGCACATACATGCACATCTGGTGTACTTACCAAGGAAACTAGTGGCATATATTTTATATAGGGAAGTACGTGTGTTATGCTAAGGTTTAAGTATTGTTCATAGTTATTCTCCAGTTTATGTAATGAATATGATAGTACATAGTATCTTACATGGTATGTACATCTTATGTACTGAAACAGGACTGTAAAGCACAGATAACATCTGGATGTTTGTTCTCTCTAAATCACTGCAAAGGTTTTTCAAACTGTTCTTTATTTTCTATAAATAAATGGAAAAAAAGAGAACTATATCTAACACTAAATCACATTCAGTCTATTGCATGTTATGTGAGCAAATGCTAGCTGCAGTTCATTCAATGGCCACCGGGGTTTCAGAATCCTATAAAGCCCCTGCTGTCTCTTCTTATCAAATAAAACACTGCGTACTTGAATGTTAATTAAATGCAAAAGACCAGATGGAAGATGTTAATCTTAGAAACCTGCAAAAGCTTATTACAGTGCTTTATTGGCATCTTGTTTTCAATTATATGTCAGTTTTAACTGAATATACTTTACATTTTAATGAGGTTCTGGAGTCTATACTGAGAATCATGCTGGGCAAACATCCTCAGGCAGGACCAGATCAAAGTTAAAGCTGGGAAGTCAGGGACTTCACAACATGCATTTCTCAAATCTACAAACCTGCAGTGTTGGAAATATGATTCATGCAGGAACAACTATATAAACTGTCCCTCTAAATCAGGGATGCCCAAACTCTGTCCTGGATGGCCAACCTCCTGCAAAGTTTAGTTCCAACCCCAATTAGACACACCTAGGCTTCCTAATCAAGCTCTTACTAGGCTTTCTAGAAACATCCTTGCAAGTGTTTTGAGGCAAACTGGAGCTAAAATCTGCAGGACACCAGCCCTCCAGGACTGAGCTTGGACACCCCTGCTCTAAATAAAAACATGCAGAAGCCATAACATGACATCTAGTATTGATGTGCTCTGTAGACACAAGCTAAGTCTTACCTGCATTTTAATGACATTAGGGAAGTCTCCAGGTGAGATGTGGTGTTCCCTCTGCAGTATCTGGTAGATCTCAGGCAGATGGGCAATCAGTTCTTCCTTTTTCTTTTCTTTCCCGAACAGGGAAGGCATTTCCTTCTTCAGGTAGCTGATGATGTAGGCATGCACCTATGACACACACAACAGATTACAGTCGGTATATTCATAAGGGTGAGGTTAATGTGTACTGTAAATAAAGGCCCATTTTTCTTAACATGTTGACATGTACATATCCACACAGAGCTATGGATAAAAAAAAAAAACTACAGTAAGAGACTATTCTGTGGGCTTATTAGATATGGGTTTGAATAAAATCCTAATATCAGTTTTATTCTCAAATGTCCTCATAATTTCTGATTTTCTGTTTTTAAACATTAAAAACCATTTAGGGCACTTTTGTTTAGAAAATAGCAAATGATCACAACAATAAGTTTTCATTTGTTGTAATTGGATATTTGGGTCAATATTCCAACCAAATATTGATTTTGTAACACTTCTGGAACTACAACATTAATATTGTGTTGTCTGAAAATGAATTTAGCAAAAAAAAAAGTTTTTTTAAATGACATTTCTTGAAATGTTAATAATTCTTTATCAGGAATTATAAAAGTAGTTATTGGAAATTAAACTTTCAGAGAAACTAAACTAAAAAACTGGACTTTAAATTTTAATAGCAAAAAATAATTTATTAATTATAATTATTATCTTTTTTATATTATTATTATAACATTAGAATTTATAATATTAGTAATGAAATAATAATTATTATTTTTAAATAATTAATTGATAAAAAAATATTTCCATATACTGCGTGTATATTGTGAGTGTGTGTGTGTGTGTGTGTGTGTGTGTGTGTGTGTGTGTGTGTGTGTGTGTGTGTGTGTGTCTGTGTGTGTGTGTGTGAGTGTGTGTATATATATATATATATACTAAATTTAGACCTAAATTTTTTTGCACAATCCTTATATGTAAATATCAGGTTTATAGACCATCTTATGGTTTAACATAACTTTTCAGCCCGCGACTCCCAAAATAACAATGCCAGTGACTCGCGACCCCCAATATTCTCTGAGGTGGTTTTAGATATACAATTCTTGCAAACAACAGCACACACACACACACACACACACACACACACACACACCAATAGGCCCAAGTCTGTTTATCATTTTATTTTGGAGGATGCCACTTAGAGACCATCCTCCATGTTCAGTTGTGGCCTTTATTTATTTTTAATGTACGTGAGTGCCGTAAAGGTCAACATTTTTTACCTGGTGCCATAAAATCAATGTGCTGCATTTGACGCTACTGCTGTGTCTTTAATATAAAGAAATCACCCCCGGGGCTCGCAAAAAAACGAAAGGTTGATGGCCTTTTTGTTTTTTATTCTTTATTATTAAGATGTTGACAATGTTACTATAAACTACTCTTTTGTTCTTCATTAGGTTACGGATCAAATGTAGTAATTCAAAAGTGTCTGTATTTACACAAGCATTTTCCTCAATAAAGAGGAAGCGCACCACAAGAGATCCAAATTAAGCCTAGACTTTTTTCCCTTTTAAGCCATGTTTATTCCTCTTAAGGATGATTGGCGGCTGGAGGAGCACAGGAAAGGCGTAAACATGACGAGTGGCAAGACTAAGTGGGGTGGAGAGGTTAGGAAAAATAAGGGCCGTGCTCTGCTCAAGCACATTACACACATTCCTTTGTACCACGGAAAGGGACTTTTCTGGGCTTTTCCAGGAGATGGAGAGAGCCTTTAACTGCCTCACATGGCTTAAGCGTTACAGGAAGGCATGCACGGGGCTGCAGGATTCCTGTTTGCTGGCCGTGTTTGGAAAATATTGCGGAAGAGATAAGACGCACTTTCTGTCATGGTTCCATGAGTGAATTGTTTATAGCGTCCAGATTTAAGAGCAAGACGCAACCAGGTTGTGTTGAACAAGGCTCATGTGGCACAGTGTGTAAGTTCAAATAATGCAGTCAGCCAAAAACAATAGCGGATGCACTAAGGTCAAACACAAGACTAAATAACAGACAATGAGCAGCAGTGCTGGAAGGTTTCTAGCAGCAAGTTATTACACATAATATGCACATGCATAGTTAAACACATCACAAAGTTCTTATCAAATTATGTTTGTTTTGTCAGTCATGGATGAGTTCGGTTTTTTTGGATCAGCAAAAAAAAAAAGTATTAAAAATGTTAAATTAAAAAGTATTCATTTATTAATAATAGATTGCATATTGATAACCAAAAAGTTAAGTTATTCTTTCACTTGCTATTAAAGGAACAGTAGAATAGAACGCGAAACAAATAAGAAAAGGTGTATTGTCCTTTGCAATATAATCAAAGGTTTCAGATGTTCACAGATCAGTTTTGGCAGTTCTGAAGTGGTAGATGGCTTTTGTGCATATTTAATGTTGATCGAGCAAAAATATCTTTGTTAAATTCCTATTCTTGCTAGGGAATTTGAGAAGTATATTGTATTATGTCTGACAAATTATACCTAAAATCTTAAACTCTTCTTCCTTTTTTTACCAAGTTAACATGTTGATTTGACTAATAAACTTAAAGCCAGCAAATATTACAATCATTTTGGAGTCCAGTTTGGGACAAAAAAAAAAAAAAAAAAACTAATATATATTTATATTTTTTATATATTTATATATTTTTAGAGGTTTTCACCTTTATTTGGATTGGACAGTGGAGGTTTTACAGACAGGATTGGGGAAGGATTGGCAAAGAACCTCTAGCCGGGAATCAAACTCGGGTCGCCATGAGTACCTCAGTGCTGAGTCGACACACTAACAACTAGGCAATTGACGCCGACAAAAATAAATAAATAAAAAAAATATATAAATAAATATATATATATATATATATATATATATATATATATATATATATATATATATATATATATATATATATATATATATATATATATATATATATATATATATATTGATAATAGAGAAATTAAGTAAACATTAAAAATCTGTGGAATTAACAAAGCAAACCATTTTTATTTATTTTGGGAACATATGTACTGTATATTCAAGAATATTGGAGGGAAATACAGAAGGCTCTTGAACACATATTTAAAAAGAGATATACCTATACAAAGTAAGTTATTATATTTTGGCTGTGCAAATCCAGATTTAGTAACAGCAAACAATGAATTCCTGATGCCTGCTCTCATGGCTGCCAGTAAAAAAAGTAATCACACACAGCAAGAGTAACAAACCTTAAATAATTGCATAGATGCAACTATTGAGATCTATACAATGGAAAAAATCACTTCTGTAGTTAATTTAAAGAAGGATATATTTCTGGGAAAATGGAAGAAAAGGGGTTGAATATATTTTAGTTAGAAGACCTGATTTTCTTGCAATAAACAAATAGAAGATGCTCAACTGATACATGCTAATGTGTGTATACGTATATGGTTATATATACAGTTGAAGTCAGAATTATTAGCACCCTGTTTATTTTTTTCCCCAATTTCTGTTTAACGGAGAGCAGATTTTTCCAACACATTTCTTAACATAATAGTTTTAATAACTCATCTCTAATAACTGATTTATTTGATCTTTGCCATGATGACAGTAAATAATATTTTACCAGATATTTTTCAAGACACTTCTATACAGCTTAAAGTGACATTTAAAGGCTTAACTAGGCTAATTGTGTTTACTAGGCAGGTTAGGGTAATTAGGCAATTATTGTGAAACGATGGTTTGTTCTGTAGACTATTCAAAAAAATATAGCTTAAAGGGGCTAATCATTTTTACATTAAATGTTTTTTTAAAATTAAAAACTGCTTTTATTCTAGCAGAAATAAAACAAATAAGACTTTCTCCAGAAGAAAAAAGATTATCAGATATACTGTGAAAATGTCCTTGCTCTGTTAAACATCATTTGGGAAATATTAAAAAAAAAAAAAAAATTGAAGGGGAGCTAATAATTCTGACTTCAACTGTATATTTCTATTGTATTGTATGTTATTACCATGTGTATAATGAAGATGGTCATTTTAGATTATTCTGTAAGGAATTATATCATGACATGCATTCTCCCCCTGGATGTAAATAGTGCTTTAATTTTTATTATTATTTTTAGGATATTTTTCTTTCTATAATTTAATAAAATTTGAGCACAATGTACAGTTAGTACACCTGACAATAATGTACGTCGATTGTATATCACTCAAGGTCACATATTGAGATTCAAATGTACCTTGAAATGTTGTACGACTACTCAATTGAGTGTTCACAATAAACATAAAATAAAAAAATCTGTGCAACTAGTTAATGAATTAGTTATTATAGACAAATGTAATAACTAAACACTTTAACAATAAACTATATTGTCGGCGGCAATAGCCTAGTGATTAAGTGTGCCAACATATAGCATCAGTGCTCAGGGTGACACGAGTTCGATTCCCGGCTCGAGGTCCTATTCACATCGTTCCCCTCTCTCTACTCCCAATGCTTTCCCGTCTGTACTCCACTATCCTTTCCAAATAAAAAAGTGCAAAAAAAAACAGTATTTACATTGTAAACTATATAAATACTGTAATTTAGCATAAAATATATAATAAAAGTTAATTATGACAATATAAACAATATAAATGGTGTTTACCAAATCTAAAAGTGCAAACATATGTGTCCATGTGTCCTTCAAATCTGTGTCAACTACTACATTAAAAGCATCTCCTGTTTGGACCACCAACCTTAGCAAGACGAGCTCGTTTAATCAGGTCATTCAGCTTGCGCAGGGCAGCGTTGCGGGGCAGACCCTGGATATCCCTGAAGAGATCTTGTGTTTCGGCTTCGAACAGGCGCCGGTTTTCTGCATTTTGGAGAGGTTTTGCCCAGAAAGAGCCCAGATAAACCCTCACCACCTCTGGAGTGTTGATCACTTTCCCCAGTGACCACATCAGGGCTCCGTAAACCCGCATCAGCTGCTGAGTGTCCACCTGATCGGCCTTGTTCAGCACCACACGGATTTTGTCATCCTGGCCACGGAAAGCTCGTATGGCTTCAGAAAACTCATCAGATATGTCTAGCTTATGGGCATCGAAAAGGAGAATGATGCGGTCCACTCGCTCTCCAAACCAGCGCAGAACCTCGGAGAAATCATAGCCTGTGATGCCAAAATAGAAGAATATAGAATTAGAATCAGTAGAATAGGATTAGGATGACAATAATATATACTGTTATACAGTGTTAGAGAAAAGTGTTTAGGTGTACAGCATACAAATAGTAAAACAATTGTGATAAACAATAGTATCATATCGGGTTCCAAAATATCATCCAAAATATTTATTTGACACATACATTTGTCATGTATGTTAATACTTCAACAGTATTTTCATATGCTTATAGTTCTTTGATGTTTGGTAATGGTCACTTATAAAAAGTATAAAATATAAAATTAAACTAGAAAAGTAAAGTTTGTAGATAAAGTTTATGGTGGCTTGAGAAAGTCCAGTATGAACGTTTGAAGTAGTTAAAAAATTTAAATAACTGAAGTAGTTTTAGTTTGAAACAGTTGGCATAGATATCTACATATGTCTTAACATGTACTAGGTGGGCGATGCAGTGGTGCAGTAGGTAGTGCTGTCGCCTCACAGCAAGAAGGTCGCTGGGTCGCTGTTTTGCATGTTCTCCCTGCGTTCGCGTGGGTTTCCTCCGGGTGCTCCGTTTTCCCCCACAGTCCAAAGACATGCGGTACAGGTGAATTGGGTGGGCTAAATTGTCCGTAGTGTGTGTGAATGTGTGTGTGGATGTTTGCCAGAGATTGGTTGTGGCTGGAAGGGCATCGGCTGCGTAAAAATGTGCTGGATAAGTTCATTTGCTAAGGTGTTTAGGCAGTTGCTGAAATGTTCTCAGTGATTGCTAAGGTGTTGCTAGGATGTTCTAGGCAATTGTTAAGGTGTTAAAATGTTGTTAGTATGTCCAATGTAAAGTCAATGGCAGTTTTTTTCTAATGGAAGTCATTGGGACGGTTGCTAGGGTGCTGTAAGTGGTTGCTAGGGTGTGGCTAGTAAGTTGAAAGATCATTGATTGGCAGACTGGTAGTCGGAGTTAAATGGGCTCAACTTTAGGTCATGACAGTCTGGCGAAAGTTATGAGGTCACAAAGGTTAGTCAAATGTTAAGTCAATAGGACGTTTCTGAGTTTTCCGGATCAGTTTTCAGAAAAGCGCAAATCGGATAAGTTGAAAAAGATATAGGTTTGTAGTCAGTTTGGTGGTTGTGTAGTATGGACAGTCTAGGAGGAGATGCCTTCTTAAAATAGTTTACAAAAAGACTTAAAAGACAGAAGAAGAATACTGTTTATGTAGTATAACAATATGTTAGCTCTCAAGCCACCATTATATATGAAAAGAAAATAATTATATATTTTTTATTTTATATTTATTTTATCAATAAACATAATAAGATAAATATTAATAGTAAATAAAACTAAATCCAGAGATTTTAGACCAACATTTTTTTAATAAAAAAAATATAAATACAGTACACAAAATTGTTTAAAATTGGTATCTGACAACTGGAAAATATGAGGCTAAACTGTTCTTCATGCATAAATAATGTTTACACCTTTGTTTCTGTTGCTGGAGAAACAAAAGAGAAGGAAGCAACCATCAGCTTTCTAGCTGTATCAGTGCACAGATCAATGACCATGCAGAAACAGGGACGCAATATTAGTCCTCATTCACACTAAAAGCCCATCGAATGTGCTGGTATAAGTTCAGATTTTAAAGCAATGAGATAAAGCTTAACCAACCACCAAACAGTCCAGAGGAAATTACGTTGCTCCGACGACAATGGCATGGATTACACATGGCTATAAAAATTTTACAAAAAGCTCTGCCAAGATTTTACAAAGGAGGAGCTCAGTGCTTAAACTGTGAGAACCATTAATGCTGTTCCATGTAAGGCAACCTAGAAGAGAGAATTAAAAGACTTTTCCTTTATCAAATATATTTTAGTTGTTTACATTTTTTTATATTGGGTCCCATAATAGGTACCATTTCTTTTAAAATATTTAACTTTTTTATTTTTTTAAAAATACAACAAATAACAAATTATATTAAAAAAATGGCTAAATTAATGCCCCAAGTCATCAACTTCTTGCAATAATTATTTAATCAATCCTACTGTATACCAGAAAGCCTACATACAAATCTAGAAAAATAAAACTTGAATCAAAATACAAAGCAAGCACCACAAAATAGTGTGCATGTATCAATTTTGATATTTAAAAACCAAATATTGATGCGTGAATGCAGTGGTGCATTATGAGATATGTCTGAGTCGCTAACATAAGAGGAATGCAACCTCAGCTGAGAAGAACTAAAGCAGGAACAGATGTGGAACGCCCATGTGTCGTATCCCTCACCATCAAACCTGCGTCCATACACTATTCTCCCGCTCTGCCACCAGGCCTAATCTACAGTCTGCAGACCCTCTGTGTATGTAGATCTGCCGCTGTGCATCTTCAAAGATAACAACTGCACAGCACAAACAACGTGGTCATGTCTCAAAACTGCTCAGCTTTATCATATTTAAAAAACCCAACAACTCTTATTTTGTTAATTGATGATCTTGTAAGACTAGTTACATGCTGAGGTACCAGAGTGCTGATGTAAAGCCCACAGTGCATTTGGAGAGCTCAACTCATGCTAGCGAAATGAGCGAAAAAAAAAAAAGGCGAGAAATGCTGACCAGCGTGTCTGCTGGTGTCATGTCATGTAATGGGAGACAGGGACGGAAACGAGAGAGGAAATTTACGATGAAACAGGCCAGATCTGGTGACTGAAATGAAAACTAATGACTACGGCATTATGATTGTCCACACTGGAAACAAGAGCATCGGTTCTCCAGGGAGTGGACCAGCCTAAATCTATTTTCAATGGGAAGTGGACACAGAGACTCCAGGCTGGAGGATTTCGCCAAGGCTAAACAGCGGAGTCCATGCTGTGTTGGTCAAGTGGCATAATCAACAGGGCTAGTTTTATCTAAACAACCGGCTATTCTCTAATAAACATCTTTGAGGGAAAAGTTGAGATGACTGTTAGAGAAGAACAGTCATAGGAAATCATATAGGACATCATTTTGATATCCTACTGCATGTGCATGATGGTCATGTGACTGAGTCTGTACATACAGTAACTCCCAGGCTTTGTCTTTGTCACACAATAAAGGACGGACTGGGTCTGAAAGGTCATACTCTCGTAAAGTAAACACTGTAGCTACTGACCTCTGCTTATGCGCTGCTTTTCGCCAGATAAGATCCCGGGTGTGTCGATGATGCTGATGCTCTGCAGAACTTGGTTGGGCATTTGTGAACAGATAAACCTAGCAGGACAGATGGACAGTTTATCACCTCATGTTAACGAAGGAAACTCTGGTAGTATCACTACATTTGTCTGCTGATTTATTTAATCGGAGACATTGAGAGATAAAACTGCATTTCTTTGACAAGAATCAGGTCTAAAATTGTTTTAAATGGGATACTGTAGCAGTGACAATGAAGGTCAAGACTACAATGCAGTTTTTTGTTCAGATTAAACAGGACAGAGTTTTCTGTAAGGGAGAACATTTCCAAACACAGATTTATTTAGTGTGTAGACGAAGACAAATGTTAATAAACAAATAATCATTGTATCTATTCAAAACACTTATTGTTGTCAAATCCATTGACAATATACGAATATGTGTGACTAATAATATAATATAATATAATATAATATAATATAATATAATATAATATAATATAATATAATATAATATAATATAATATAATATAATATATGCAGGAATTTAGCATAACTCAATTTTAGTGCCAATATGTGATCAGATTATAAGATTTAGACACGTGACCTTCCCCGGCTTCTTAAAAAACCTGTAGAACCAGTTATGTGAAGGACTCAAGTCATTTTTCCCAGTAAAATCTAAAATGCCACATTTACAGTAAATCATGTTGCAGTAAGAATGAAGCAGTAAATCCTGCTTCTGGAGAGCCTGCAGAGTTTAGTAACTCTGCTTCAACACACATATCTGTAGTTATCGAACAAGACTGAAGGACTTGTGATTAATTAGGATTGGAACTAAACTGTGATGAGGGATTTGTTCAAAATATAGTCATAAATTTAGCTCAATGTTGTCTATAAAACATCATTTGAAAACATTATGTCTATGTAAACATTATATTTTATCTGTCGATATGATGCCAATGAATTGCAGAGCTCGTACAGACATGTTTTTGTATCATATGTGGAGTGTAAAGTGGCACTTTACAGTAAGAAGAATTATATTAGTCTTAACGTAACCTTAACTTGTATTCTATCTGTTTTAAATTACCACGCAAATTATAATTGTGAGATATAAACTCATATCCATTTCACCATTCATAAGATTAGATGCTTTCTTAACTGTTGTTTCCTCACTGCTGAGAGGATATTTAGCTATTAAAAGAAAAGAGTGCAGCACGTGTTTACACATTCATGTAAAATTTAACTTTCAGCAGTGTCAATGCCATCTGGACGTCTGTATATTCCTCAATAGTATTTCTAATTTCTTCTAATGCAAGAAAGGGAAATAATTTCACTGTAACAATATCTGAGCACAGAAATATGTTACATGCACACGAGTAAAATGTTGTTGGATGTAGATCAGGTAATGTGTTGTTAATAACAGTGATAAACTATTCCACCACCTCAGGGCAACAACTTTAGGAATGTGTTCAGTTCAAGCTCATTTGTATAGCATATTTCCTAATCATTATCATTCCAAAGCAGCATGTTATTACATTACATAACAGTCAAAATGAAAATTAATTCATGTCTCAGACATTCAATTAACTCTTATTTAAAAAGGCTAAATCTATCATTTAATATTACATCTACAAATCTTTAGTGTGAGGGAATATTATTGTCATGTTTTGGATTTCAACACAGTCTCAAGAGAGTTTGAGGATCTTACTTTTTTTTTTTAATAAAAGCTCATAGGAAATTGCAACATCTCCGTACAAACATCACCTGTCAGCTGCAAAGCTGAATGACAAACCGAGAAAAAGAGGAAGTGGCATTTCACCAAGTTTCATTTTCAAGAAAATTTCATATGCACTTTATTCAAAAAGCCAGTACTTAAAAAAAAAAAAAATTGTGAAAAAAAACTGCTGTATCCAAACATGCCATCACATGACGCACAACGAGGTCCATAGGAAACAGAGGGCATTGTTTTGAGGTTCCTCTGGACAAGAGGAGATGTTCTCTGTAAAGTGTGCCTTTGACCTCTATAGTGGTCACTGTCAAAGAAGTACTTACACTATTTCCCCTCCACATAAATATCCAGCAAACAGGAAAAAAACCCTTTGTCTAACTGTCTAGATACTAAAATTAAACAGTAAAACTTGTGCTGCACCTACAGTAATCTAAAAGAAGAAATGGCCGAGACCCTTTACACGATTTCAGAGAAAAGATTTTTGCCTGGAATAGAAATGCAGGCAGCGTGGGATAAAAGAAAGAAAAGGATGAGCTGTGTTGAAAAACACGTTAAGCTAATGGGACGGAGATGACATAAGTGCAAAACTACAAAGCGTTGTGACATAATTGAGTTTAGTCTTTTTATAGTTATATTGTAAACCTTGAACTGAACTTGTGTCATTCCAGAAAGATTTCCTTCTTATCCTATGCCACTGTCAGAGCTAGATAATGGAAAAGCCTTGTTTTGGCAACCGCCCGGGCAAGAGGGACATCCGTTACAGACTGCTGTAAGTAAGAAAATGTGCCCACATCCGAGATTTCCCTGCAACATGACATGATGTCTAACAAACGTTCTCCTGGCTCAACCTTGACAGAACATCTGGTGAACACTAGTATGCTGTTATCAAATAAATTAGCTCTTAGAGGTGTTATAGACTACTGAAAACCAAGAAATATGTTAAAAATATTTATCATTCAGACTGTGAATTTTACAATTTATTTACATCTTAGAGTTTCTATCCAGCATTTTAAAGCAATATGCATACAAAAGTATAGAATGGAATAGTTATGGCTTGATGGTGAAAAGCAATCATGTGATTTACAAGACATGCATTAACCACTCAATTTTAACTTAATATTATTAAAACAATCTTTTAATGAATCTTACAAAGCATCAAAATGAATGTGGTATGGATTTTTAATAGAGGAACAGAAGTCTTGTTTTAGTTTTATGGGTGTTTGTATTGGTGTGAACTCACTCTTTAAATCTACAAAAAGGTCTTTCATCTGAACAAGCAAGGAGCCTACAAGTATTGCTTTGCTTTAGACACTTGACTACTAGTCACAAAACTCACTGACTCACTTTTCTTGGGCTTATTTCCTGCTTTATTAGGGGTCACCACGGTGGAATGACCCATCAATTAATCTGGCAAATGTTTCATTGTCACAAACTTTAAAACTTAAAATCTAATATGTAATCATTGATTTTCTTCTGCTTTTTCCACCTTTAACAGGGGTCACCACGTTGGAATGAAACGTCAATTACTCTGGTGATGTTACAGTCACAAACTTTAAACGTTATTCTAATATACAATCATTGATTTGTATTTCTCATTGACTATGACTTGATAATGTGTGTGTATTGTATTATTTGTAATTGAATATTGATAATTATGTAACAACATCCTGCTCTGGGGCTACAGATGCAAATTACCTTAATAGTTAACTCTGGCACAACATGTCATGTAAATGAATAAATGCACACGTAAAAAACACATAAAAAAATAACTCTAAAATGCGTCTCTTGCCACTTACCTGTTTAAAAATGAATTTCCGAATGAATTGAGTTTGCGGAAAGGTTTCTTGGGGTCCACAACCAAGGCATTTCCAGGAACCACCCCCTCATTATCGTTGTACATGACAGCAATGAATCCATCTGTTGTTGGTTCGGGGCCAATTCTCATCCCTGGAAAATCCTGCTCCAGAAGATACCTGCAGGATGGAGAGGTTAGGTATTAACACTCCACTACTTAGTGAACTGGAGCAGAATGATCATGTGACAGCACATGACAACCAAAAAATGTCTCTGTTGCTTGAGAATAAAAGAATGGAGTAACTGCTACCTACACAGCTTTAGGATGAAAAACAATGCAAATCGATAAATGTAAAAGATTCTGAAAGATTAAAGCTAAACAGTGGCACCTGAAGCTCAGTCAATTGCGAAAACAGACCTATTCATCAGTCTCACTCTTCTTTAAACTTCCTTCAAATGCAACAATCCCTACCACATCCTGCCAGAGGATGAGAAAGTGTCAAAGGTTTCCAGGCAAAGAAACACACATGGCTTGTTGTTAAAATCTAACCTAAACATAAGGGAACTATTAATCTGATTACAGTCATGGTTAAATATGGTTCAGTTTTTCTTAGTGCACGTGTAATGCAGAAGATCCTACATTTTTTGGAGACAGCATGACTGAAATCTATTTTAAAGTGCTAATAGTGAAAAATTTGCTGTCAATTTACTCACCCACAGGCCATCCAAAAGGTAGGTGACTTTTTGCAGCAGCAGCAGAAAATTAAAGATGATTTTAGCTAAAAATGATGGTACTTTGTGGTTTAATAACATACAAGTCACTTGTTACCAGTACCACGAAAGTCTAGAAAACATCTACATGCAGAAACAAAACAATGACAATAAATCAAGGTCTTATAAAGCATAACGATCAGTCCAAACAAGAGTCTAAACAATATTAATATTATTATTACCTAACAGGCTGAGGTGCTGATATTGTTTTGCCTGTATTTTTTTTTCTTACTACGCACACCCATTACCTAGGCATGGAACAATAACCGGTTTCAAGGTTTACAGAGCTTTGGAAAAGTCAAGGTTTTAAAACTGCAAATATTTTCTTTTATACCGTTTCTAGGGTATATGCAAGTTTGTTTGTTTTTTCAGTGTTTCTTATGACTTTTTCATTAAGTTTTTTAGAGCAACACTTACTGATAGGATGTTAAAAGGATGAGCTCTAATTTTAGTGAGTGAAAATTGTCACGTTATGCGTTTTAAGTCCATTATAAGGAAACAGCTTAACGTGGCTTAATGTACCTCAACACTGACATGGAAAACCCAAATTGTTTGTATTGTTTAAAAGAGTGAGCCCTAATTCCACAGATAAAGTGATCAATATCACGTTAAGTGTTTTCTCCCCATTAAAGTGTATAATAAGAAAAGGCTTAACATACCTTCACAACAACTGAGGGAAACCAAATGTTAAAAAGGCTGTCCATAAAAATCAAAGTTAGAGTTAATCACAAGTAAAATTTGATAGAAAATTGATTTTCCCCACTTGTTGTTGAGGTACATTAAGCCACGTTATGCTTTTTCCTCATAATAGACTTTAATGGGGGAGAAAACGCTTAATGTGATGTTTTTCACTTTATCTATGGAAATGGGACTGCTTCTTTTTACAATAGTTGGTGTAAATTAAAAGTACAATTTGACAAAAACTTAGGTTTCTCTTGTTGATGTTTAGGTATATTAAAGCACATTAAGCTTTTTTTTTTTACGTTAAGTTTTTTATAATGTCCCAGACTCCCAGCTACTGGTCAGCTCACGATTCAGGAATTGTTTGAAAAACAACTCACTTATACACCAACATATAAGCATGCAAAAACCTGAATAAAACTTTACTTTATATTCAAAAAAAAGAAAGGCATCCAAAAAAATGCTTTTTCAAGTTGTAATGAAATGTAATGTAATGACGCTTTTGAAACTAGTCAGTGATTTATTTCAATTGTTTAGCCAGACATGTTCAAAATAACAAAGCTAAAATATTTTAAATGTTTCTTAAAAAAATATTGTGTTCAGTGGAATAAAGGTTGTTGTTGTTTTTTACCCAGACATTTTAAAAGAACTAATCAGAATATTGTGAAACAGTAAAACCGTGATATTTTCATGAAAGGTTATCACACTGTCAGAATCTTATACCAGTCCATACCAATCATTGACTGGCATTTTAGAAAATCACCAAGAACCACGGTTTCAGCTAATAACTTTAATTTTCTTCTAAAGAACAAAAAGTCAACTTCAGTTCATCTCTTGCATGGCCTGAGGGTGAATAAATGAACAGTAAATTATTTTTTGCATGAAAATCCCTTTAAGCATTCATTATTTCCTTGTACATGACCTAACATTACGAAGAGCTTAGTTATAAACCAGTTCCAGTTTGAAAGAAGCTTAACATGACACAGATCTATTGGGCTTTCTTATTCATTCATCACTTTAAATAGCAGGACCTCATGAGCAACATCACATACATCAAAGCTAGAAGGTTTTGACCTACAGCAAAAAGTCAATAAGAAGGATAATGATGCTTTTACGAGTTACTTTCATACACTCCAGCATTCTGAATCTCTTCATGGATGAATGGACTATGGGAGCTGGCATATACGCAGTTTTTACACACCCTCCGTCCCCACCAAGGTTTCCAGAACCACAAAGAGCTGACTGTACTGAAACTCACACGTGTACAGTATGCTCCTATGAAATAAAATAACTAATAAGAATGTTATAAAATATTTAAAATATGGTGAAGCCTTCAAAAGTTGACTTTCACACACCACTCAGCCAAAGCAGTTGTTTTACCTTATGAAAGTGGTCTTCCCAGTGGAATACTGTCCGACCAGCAGGACCATGGGTTTGCTCTGGAAGTCCGCCTCCTCCAGCGCCGGTGAGTGAAAGTCATGGAAGAGGTAGGTTTCCTCCAGAGGCAGCAGCTTTTTAGTGTAAAGACTCTGAAGTCCTTCGGTCACTGTTTGAAACATGTCGCCCTCCTTGTTCCTTCCACCCTGTTCCTTATTTACCCAAGTGAACATGTTGTCGTTGTTCTTGCAGTCCTCTTTTATACTTGAAGCAACCCTAGTTCCTCTTTTGTGTATTGAAGGAATTGAAAACCGTTCCAAGGTTTTTTCCTTTATTTGTCTTGAGTGTTGACACAAGACCGTCCACTGTCCAGCTGTGCGTGTGTCTGACTGCCGCCGCCGCCGCCGTGACCTCACCTGTATCCTTTTATGTGACGCTCTTTCTCATGACGCTCGGGTTAAATATTCATGAGCTGGTAACTCGCGGAGGGTGGAGCTTGTTTGGGCGCAAAGTGTGGCACTGCAGGCTGACTGACTGTTGCTGCTTCTGTCTGTGGAAACGAACAGGACAGAAAGCTGCTGACCTGGACAAACTCAAAACCCACAATTTGAGAAGTGAAATGCTTTCTTGCTTTTAGCGCGCGATCTATTTATTTAAAGATGTTTAACAATTGATATCTGAAGCAGTTTTGGCAGAGCAGATGAATGTATTGTCACTCTGTGTGTTATTTACAGGGGCGGATTAAGTGAATTGGGGGCCCTAAGCAATTCCAGCCATGGGGCCCAAAAGTTCTGAAATGCACCCTTTCTATTTTAATTTATTTTTCATTGATTTATTTTGCAGTTTTATTCTTAAATCACTCAATCACTCCTTTTCTAGCTTTTGTCTTAATGCAAAATAATAACAATATGTAAAGCATCTTGTAAAACGTTTTAACTTTTTAAAAAAATGAATTCACAACTAAAAATAATATATAAATTATTTTGTTTTAAAAACTAAATCTATACCTAATTTGACTGCTTGACTCCTCTGTGACTGAGGGTGGGGGATACATTTGCTCAGATGTAAATTTTTAGACCCTCATTTAAAATATGACAAAATTATGTTATATATAATTTATAGGTATAATTTATAGTTATAAGTATTTATTTGGGGGCCCTCAGAAGCGGTCACCTATCATGCTTATTGGTTAAGTCCACCCCTGGTTATATACAGTCATGTGAGAAAAAGAGATCACTTTAAAATAATGAGGTAAAGATGGTTTTATACTCTCACATTCGTTCAGTGACAGCTCCAAAGTTTACCATAGAACTTTGAATTTTCGGACTGAAATCACATATACTGTAGGCATGACGTCAAACCAAAATTACCACCATCTAATTGACTGAACATTGTTGTACTTTCATAGTCATTGACGGCTAATATGATTTCACTGTTTAGAGTTTGCAATGAATACTTTTCTGAAATTATATAATTAAGGAGAAAGTCTGAATGTGCCAATATAAAACCAACTTGACCTTAATCTTTAAAAAGGATCATTTTCTCTGGATTTGATCTTGATTCCATGGATATTTATTTTATTCTATGAAGGTCTAGAATTTTTTCTACCTATTTTAAAATTAAAAAAAAAATATTATTTTGTACAACAACAACAAAACTCTAAGTCACTGTAGTTTAAGGCTAGGAAAACGTTGTTTCTGTAAACATGTAATAGCATTTGTTCCTAATTTCAAATATAAATGTAATTTAAAGTCTTTTTCCATATAAATTATTCATTTTTAGACAACACAATACAAATTTTGTTTAACAGAGAATTTAAAAAATAATTATATTTCATATAAAAACCAATTTAGTCACAATAAATAAACTTTCTTTAAAAAAAATTTGTCAGATCTTTTAGAAAAAAAACATACTAGGTACTCCATACGTAGTACATCCAGAGAAACAGTATTATCAAATAGTCTAGTGCAGTGATGCCCAAACAAGAGCTCGCAGGCCAAAGTTGGCCCGTGGTAACCTTTGATCTGGCCCACCATCCCTTCTGAGAAGAGAAGGAGAACGATGGGGATGGTTTTGAGATTTTAAATTTAATGTAAACTTTTGTTTGTTTGATTGTTAAAATCTAACTGAAATAAGGGTTTCAACCGAATGGTGTAAATTCATCCGATTTTTAAATGTACACACCCGATCACCTGACAATGCAGAGACTTTGGTGAGCAAATCAAAGCAAAGGCAGATTCTGCCTGAATAGTGTATTCAACACTGAACTCCCCTGTGTGTTATAAATGTTTGTTTTTACTGCAATAAGTGTTCATTTAAAAAGTTTATACTGCATTAGTTAATACGACTAAAAGTGATGTTTTATGTTTATTATGAAATGTTAGGAAATTACCTATGGCAACTTTGATGTAATATAATTTAATATATTTACTTTTGGCAACGGCTCTCAATGATATTTGGTGTTTGGACTTTATACTAAAAAGCTAGTGTGTGTGTGTGTGTGTGTGTGTGTGTGAAGGATATGGACTGGCTACATTGTGTCACTGTGACTGAAATTCCCCTGTTATATCAGCGAGGTAAACAATGTCATTCAATCTTGTGCGTTTACGCCACCTAGTGGTCAGTAATGATAAAAGCATTTTGCAGAATAAATGACTGCTAAAGTAAGATATGCACCATTACACTGGACAAAAACCATTGTCAATAAAAATGACGAATCTATTACCTAACATATATGTATTACATTTAATATATTTCGTTATGTAATTTTTTCTGGGTATAAATAGAGAACTTACCAAAGCCATTGAATAAATATTGACTCTAATATAAAGGTGGGCGTGGCTCAGTAGCCCTGTTGTAAGTCTATTAACGACTTATTAATCACCTAAATAAAACTATAAGTGTTTCCTTTATTTTTTATTGGCGCAATCACAGTTAGTAACAATGGGAAATGCATTATTTTTATTTAAACACTATTTTAAAGATACACTTGCACAATTATAGATTTTTGGTGCGTGCGTACAAGTATAGTCAGATTCGTCACTAGAACAAGTAATTGTTTTTGTCTTATAAATGGGTAATAGCTTCCTGCTCAGAGACAGCAAACCACCAGTCACCACTGCAGAAAACCTGGACTCTATTGCAGCTTTCATTGGCCAACAACCATGTAAAGTGACCATTCAGTTTGCTCTGATCATCGTCATAATTATGTAATGTTGATGCCTTTACAATACCAGAGCAGTGTGTACAACTCTTGGACATATTTTAGAGAATGCTGTTAACTATTTATTACTACTTAAAATATTTGTGAAAAGACATGTTGAGTTTATCATGACGATGAGCGCTAAAGGTCACAATTGTACACAAGACGATTGTCTTTTACATTTCCTAACATAAAATGTTTTTTAAAAAATGAAAAACTGCTTTCTATTTTAGCCAAAATAAAACAAATAAGACTTTCTCCAAAAGAAAAAAATATTATCAGACATACTGTGAAAATTTCCTGAATCTGTTAAACATCACTTTGGAAATATTTTTAAAAAGTGGGCTAATATTTCTGACTTCAACTGTATCTCCTTTAAGATTCAACCAATCAGAAAAGACTGAAATTTTTGAAATGTTTTTAGTTTTGTGTACGTCAGACATGAGTGGTGTTTGAGGCTGTGACTAACAACCCACTAACTCGACCTATTAAAGACATTATGCAAAATTAAGCCCCCTTTGAAAGGTTTATTGGTATAAAACAATATAAACGGATAGCATTTACAGCCAATAAATACAAATAAAATGTAAATGACATGAAAGTGCACATGCATCAGTGGTGTAGTGGACGGGCATGCATGGCGCACAGTTTTTTGTTGTAAAAATCCTCTTTTCATTTGGTGTAATTTGTATCTTAATTTTAATGTGGTTATTGTTGGTCAGTTATTTAAAACAGTTCAAATAACAAAAAAGTATGTTAAAACAAAAGTTTCCGCAGCCAGGTATAGCAAGATGACTTGCATAGGAAGATCTATTTAAGATTTTCTGATAAAAAAGGACTTCAGTTTGACACATCTATAAGAACAGAACAATTTTATACTGCTATATGTATACACATATTACACATTCAAACAATACTTGTGCAAAAACCATCCCTACCATGAAAAATGATCTGGATTATTGTATGTGTCTCTGGCAGCATGGCTGGAAGCATAAAGGCATTATTTCAGACTGTTTTCAAAAATAAAATACAAAAAAAAAAAGCACAAAATAGGTTTGGATGCATAGCATCTATTAATTGGAACATTACATTAAATAATGTGTCAAAGTGGTAAACGCAGGGAAGGTTAAGTCAAGTAAGAATAGGTTTTACATGCATTAAAACTGAGGTTTTGCTTTTTTTGACAATGGAACCAGCACAGGCTCACTGTTTAGTGCCAATGTAGTCCTTCATGAATGCTCATAGTCAGGTCCTTTATATCCACTACACAGAAACACATCCACCGCCCGCCCACCAACAGAAACAAGACTTCCTAGTCACAATACTCCTCTTCATGTCAACTGTTCTCATCACACCACCACAACACATCAGATGTCAGCTCAAGTACTGATTTGCATATTAAACACAACCACCAAAAAACCATCAAACACAAATCTTGTCATAATTACCAAACACAAAGGGTTACCTTCCAGACTTTACAAAGACTATTAGCCTCAGCTGCATTCATACTCAATGAAGGCAAACCCAATGACAAACGTTAACGGCTTCCTTTCACTTTGGGCTGGATGTTAATCAACCGTGCCAACCATTTTACTGGACACACACTTAAAAGTACACCATCTTCCTTACATTTCCGGATTAGATTAAGAGCCAGACAAGTTTAAAATGTGTACTGTCGGTGTGCCTCCAGGAACGAGGTTGGGAATCTGATCTAGTAACCATTCACTTTTGTTTTTCCTCGAGAATGTCTCTTGGATTAGAGTTGACGTCTTACTCTTCGCTGCATTTGAGATGTGGTTGACTTGGGAGATTTCGTCTACTCTGTGCTCCTCTTAAAGGCTGTGACCATCTAGCCCAGCAAGGCACTGTTGTTTCCAGAAGAGCACGCCATCACACGAGCCCAAACTCCTGATTTGGTCTGTTAGAACCCCACACTTGTGGGATGCTCCTTGTTCAGCATCGCCCTCTGAAGTCTTGGCTGGAAGGGGCTCTGCGTGACTCTTGATTTTAGTTGGACCCGCTGAAGTTGAACTCAAGGGTCAGGGAGGTCTGAAGTGTCTACAGTCACTTTTATAAAGATGGTGTCGTCTTTGATATAGGTTCCATTTTCTAGCACAGTCTGAGCCACAAAAAGCGGACAGCCTGATGCGATGTTCATTTCGCCAGTGGGCCGGCGAAAGCTACTGCTACTGGGGTCCGGTTTAAAGGCATCGCCTAAGTGTTTTCTTGCCGGCCCCTGGTCCATTAGCATTAATGTTACTTTCTGTTTAAACGGCCATTGTAGCAAGGCATCATATTCACCACGCATGACCACGAAGAAGAGCGAGAGATGTGTGCCTTTGCCCATCCCATCTCCATTGAGATAGACGCGGGCGCACATCTTATAGCCGAAATACCCCGTGTAAAAGGGCTGGCTGTAGAGCGAAAGGGTTTTGGAGACCACAGCTTCCTGTTTCCGCCTTTTGTAATCCCGAATCTTCCAAATGAGAGTACCATTGAAGCTGGCCGTCTCCAGCACCTGCAGCTTCAGATCCATCTCTGCCAGCCGCACGTCGTGAACGCTCATCAGGTCATCATGGCGTGTGAGCTGCTGCTCTAAGGAGGCTGAAGACAGGGTTGACAAATGTTAAAAAATAATCAGTGTTAGGGTCACACATCAGTACTTGTATTGGTGTATATTAGGGATGAATCAGTACACAAAGTTGATGGTTGAGTACTAAGATTTGAAGTCACGGTTTGGTATGTATATTTTTGTTTAATTTAACAGTGGTTTGCTAAACCATATTATAGCTTTTTGCCTTTATTATGATAGTACAGTAGCTGGACAGAAAGCAAAGTTGGAGAGAGAAAGGGGATACGGGATCAGGAAAGGTCTGCAAGTTGGGACTTGAACTTGAGTCACCCAATGCACAATGGCGCTATATGTTGCCCACAAGGCTATAGGCAATGTTATTAAAGATTTAAAAGTTGTCTTTGCTAATGCTGTCATCTATAGAGCCATTACTTGCAGATTACGATCATTTTCACACTAGGTAGTTAAAAAAACTCAACAAAGCTAGCCACCAGGCCCAATTCACAGAGAACTCATTTGCCCTGGATCATATTTCTGGTACCATTTTTCTGGCAGGAAAAAACATGGTCCACACAATAGTTCTAGGAACTGTGAAGAAGGTGCGGAAGTCTCTTACATTTATTATTTATTAGTAATAATCAATAATTGGGTCCCATATTATATTAAGTGTCCTTAACTAATACATACTTAAACTGAAATTATTAATCTATTACAATGTACTTATAGTGTGAATGCATGTTTATACATTGTACTTATGATTGATTGAACACTGTTGACCATCTATTTCACCTTAATCCATAGTTAAACCTACCCATACCCCAAAACCTGTACCTAACCTCACCTAAATCCCACCTTAAGAACACCAGTTGTGTTCTGCAACACATTATGAACACAGGATTATATTTATTTTTTTGATGTGCTGTAAGAACCTAGTACTTAAGGCCACTTAATATCAAATAGGACCAATAATTGAATAAAAAAAGGCATAGATACAAGTGGAGCCATTGTATTAATGTCTAAATGATAAAATCTAATTCATTTCTGAAACTGCAATTGATACACTGTATTTTAATGCGTTTCATAACAGATTGATGTTCATTAAATAATTAAGACATCACTGATAGTTTAAGTAAAATATAAGGAATCTATAACAAAGTGTGAAGCTGTTTTATTGACCTTTTTTACCCAAGTGATTAAATGAGACAAGATCTTTATCCATGTTAATTTTGTGCTATAACCAGTTGAAAAGAGGAAGAAATTATTGCATTTGAACTGAGCATTCAATTGCCTATTATTGTTTTGTTGTACTGTATTTCCTAATAAAATAGAAATTAAAGGATAAGACTGTCCCTTATAAGATTAAGCACAAAGCATCTTGAAATTATTAGACAGAAGATGAACTATTTAATGCCTAGTAAAGATTTTTGCAAGCATCATCTGGCACAGCATTGACTAAAAGACAGTAAGATATATATATATAAAAAAACAATGTATTTATTCAGTTCATATGCATACCAAACTGAAAGACTGACATTTTTATACAAATATATGTAGAGTTATACCTCTAATATTTATAAAATTTTCTTACCCAGGGTATGAGAACCAGAAGCAGAATTGACACAGCTTGAGTCAAGAGAAGAGACCATCGAGCGCATGCTCTCCACAGAGCCCCTGAGAGTCTCCACCTCCTCCCTCATGGCCCGCAGTGGACGGAGCTCCCGCAGCTCCATCTCCACCTCCAGCAGCTTCTCTGAGTGAGAGCTCATCAACATCTACACACATACATATACAATTGAAGTCAGAATTATTAGCCTCCCTTTGATTTATCTTCTTTTTTAAATATTTCCCAAATTTCCAAGCAAGGAAATTTTCACAGTATGTCTGATTATATTTTTTCTTCTGGAGAAAGTCTTATTTGTTTTAATTCAGCCAGAATAAAGGCAGTTTTTAATAAATAAAAATTAATTGCCTTAACTAATTGCCCTAACCTGCCTTGTTAACCTAATTAACCTAGTTAAGCCTTTAAATGTCACTTAAGCTGTATAGAAGTGTTCTGAAAAATATCTAGTCAAATATTATTCAGTCATCATGGCCAAGATCAAATAAATCAGTTATTAGAAATGAGTTATTAAAAATATTATGTTTAGAAATGTGTTGAAAATATCTTCTCTCCGTTAAACAGAAATTATGGGCAAAAGAAACAGGGGGCTAACATTTCGTTCATAGCTGGGTTTCTGGCGTTTAGAAATTTGTAGAAGTTTGGGGGAAAAGGGGTTTAAATGCATCTTTCTTGCACTTATTTTGCCCATAAATATACAGTGGTAACAATGTAATTACAACATGTACATATTATATAAATTACACAGTAGAGAAAGTCTAGAGTCGGTAAGATGCTTAAAATGTTTTTAAAAGTCTCTTACAGTAAATTGATAAAAAAATAATAATATACAGTGCTCAGCATAATTGAGTACAGCCCATTTTGAAAATGAATATTTTGCTCCATTTCTCAGTGAATATAGGCAATGTATTTTGGTGCGTTAAACAAAATAGATTTATTAAACAGATATTTAATAAAATAATATTTTAGTCGCCAAACATTTTTAGAAATTTAAATATTAAACTCAAGCAAAATATTGCAAAAAAATATATAATAATGACAACCTACAAAGTTTAAACTAAATTTTGCCTTATTGTTTGCTTCTCTTGATTTTTCCTCTTTTTGAAATTTCTATTTAATATTTTTCTTTAAAAAGAAAACCTTTTTAACGTTTTTTTGACCGTTATTGTAAGTTATTTTGTTATATTAGCTCCAGATTTGGCTTCAGCACTGACTAATCTAATGTGTATGCACAAATATAATATTGTATAGCGTCCTACTAAAAATATTAATTTAAAAGATAGATTTGTGAGGGGTGCACTTATATATGCTGAACACAGTAAATTCTTTGATTCATCTATCAATTAACCAATTGTTTATGTTTTTTAATATTTTATTTTTTTTCTACATCAACAAAAACATTTTCCATTAAGTATACTAAAATATTAAGAGCATAACTTGGATGTCTTTTAAAATGCCTCATTCATTTCTGATGCAAAGTATTTTGTGATTTTGAATAAATTGTAAGATTTCTATTTCACAATTACAGATGTTAAATATGTTTTTCTGTGCTCACCCTGTTTCTATATCTGCTACTGTTATTGCCACTATCATTTCAGCAGCATATGTTTTCTTTTCAGTTTTTAATACAAGGTAAAATGAGCTATATTACAGTTATCTTGCCTTATGATAAAATGATCTGCCATTTTAGTGGAGGAAAATTTTTAATTTTCAGCAGCTATTTAACCACTTTTTAGTCTAACATGGTCCTTCAAAACAGAGTTATTATATTTAAATAAAATTCAAACAAAAGATACATTTATGAGATTTTGGTTTAATGTGTAACAAGAAAACGTCAATTAAAATTATTGATAGAGGTTACAAAATCTATTAATACTAAAACAACACTGCTTCAGAAACATTATTTTAAACATTACAAGTAACTACAACTACTAGATTGCATTGTTAAATGTTCAAAATCCCCTAAAACATTACTTCCAGGTTTGAATTTTAAACACCTGACTTTCAATTACAGTTTCAGACTTTGAGGCGCTATAAAACATGGAAGTGTCTGTCAGACAGAAGTAGTGCATGGTACAGCAGACTTGCGTCACTTTAAACAAAGTAGAAGTTATTTTTAGCTTCAGCAAATGATTTTAAAAAAGAAAAGAAAATATAATGTCTTGTTGGTGATGGCTCTCACCTGCATGCTGACCAGCTTCTGCTCCAGCTGCCTGTTCTTTTCTCTCATCTCCTCATACTGACGCTCCACCTCAGCAAGACGACTGCTGAGACTCGGCAGAACTTTATAACGCTCCATCAACTCACTCTTCACATCTTCAACCTACACACACGCACACACACATTAGTCAGGGCTTATCTGTGACTGAGCTACATGCATGTTAAAAATGTAAACAGCAAAAAGCACATTCATTTTTATAACGGAAGCAAGTGGTGTTATTAAAAGAGTCTCTTATATGTGATAAATACATAGTGACATGCAGTAAATGAGAAGTGTATTGACTTTTACCTTGGCTTCTAGTGTGGTGTTTCTGACTGCCATCATTCTTAGATGCTCAGATGCAAAACTGGACTCATGTTCCCTCATCTCTTGATTCAGCCCCTTAAAAAATCCATTCAATTTAATGTCAATATTGTTCACTGCAAAAACGTCATTTTAGAAGACTTTAAAGAAAAAAATTAAAGAAAAAAAATATTAATAATTACAAAATTAATTAACATCAAAAAACAAAATAATAATAACAACAGCATTTTATTCTTAGTATATTCTATATTATGTATTAACAACTTTGAAAATGCTTTAAGATGCTCAAAATACATATTGTTATAATTATTTTTTTTTAAACATTTTTTTTTTAAAGATGCACAAAAAAAAAAGTTTAGCATTTTGGACCCAACTATATATATGAAGTACATTTAGATATAAAGGATGTAAAATATATTAAGCTTCACACGCTTTTAGGTCAGAATATTTTTTGAATATTTGTTGAATATTTGTTTATAACATCTATACTATAAATGTCTATTGACAAACCATTATTGCATAAACAATTTTAACAATTTATATTTGAAAAAAAAAATTATATATTTTGTTGAAAAAAGCTACAATAATATTTATGTTGTTTTTGTTATTAATAAAATGGACTGTTTTTGATAATAGTTATTGAAATTATTCAAATTAATTAAAATAAGTATTCCAGAGGGATTAATAATTATACATTTTAAAAATTTAAATAAAATGTTCCTAATTTTATTTCAAGCAATGAATATTTACAGTGCTCAGCATATCTATCCCCTCACAAATCTATCTTTTAAATGAATATTTTTAATAGGAAGCTGTTCAATATTATATTTGTGCATATACATTAGATTGGTCATTACTGAAGCCAAATCTGGAGCTTATCTAACAAAATAACCTCCAATAACGGTCCAAAAACCAGTATACTAAAATTTATATGTTATAGAAAAATAATAAATTCAAGAGAAGCAAAAAAATGACAAATTGGTTTGAAAAATATTTTGTGCAATATTTTGCTTGAATTTAATTGTATTATCTTTCCATTTCTAAATATGTTTGGTGACTAAAATATTATTTTATTAAATATTACTGTTTAATAAATCTGTTTTGTTTAATGCACCAAAATACATTGCCTATATTCACTGAAAAATAGATAAAAATATTTATTTTCAAAATGCTGAGTACCGTATAGAGGACGCATTGTATAAACAAAAAATTTAAAAAGGAGCAAATAAAGTAATAACATGATAATAACATGGTCACATTCGATACGTTACTACATTTCTTGTTATCACATTAATTCATTACTGATTAGAAGTTGCTGATCAGATACAATATTAATTTATTTTTAAAATATAAAATTTTATACAAAAAATCTTCATGTTTTAGTATACAAGTATACAGATTTTAATAAAGTTATGTAATGTAATGTATTTTTTATTTATTTTCACATCAGCATTAAAGGCTAGTTTCATGGCAAAAACATTTCAATAATAAATATACAATTAAAAATCAATCATCAAATAAATACTAAAATAAATAGGTTAGTAACATTTTAAAAATAATGGTCAATTAGTTAATGTCTGTACTAACATTAACTAATTTTGAATAATCTTGTAAAGCATTTATTAATCATAGTTCAACATTAAAAAAAGCATTATTAGAATCCAAAGTCGTGCTTGTCAACATTAGTTAATGCACTGTGAGTTTACATGAACTAACGTTATTTAACTTAAATAACATTAACCAACATTATCAAAAATGAATAAATACCATAATAAATGCATTACTAATAGTTTGTTGATGTTAGTAAATACATAAACTAATGGAATATTATTTTAAAGTTACCAATAAGGTATATATAAATAATTCTTGTATAAATTAAATACATTTTTATTGCTAATACATAATTTAAAAAAATTCTAAATAATATTTCTGGTGTCACTTTGCAAAAAAAATTGACGAGAAAAAAATTGCAGGACAGTCCTGTAGAATGTGTGTTACTGTGAGAAGAGTTGCGCACAGATTTTGATAACACGTTAAGAGTTAAATGCTTGTTTTAAAAGGGTTAAAGTTGAATGTTAAGGTTAAATATTAATATATTTCACACTTAATTTTAACCACATATTTTAAAATAAAAATCTACTCTAGTAGGAGAGACTGAAAGTCACCTTGTAGGAGCATCCATAGCGAATGAAGGAACAGGTCACCTGAGCCTTTGGACAGTCATGCTGGTGACTTGACAGCTAAGAGAGACACATCCACACCATAAATATACATCACAAAAAATAAATCTGCCTAAAATGAATCAACTCATTTTACATCATTCAAAAGCAAAACACACACGTTAGTAAATGCAGTCCAAGCCTACCTCACTTCTTAGAATAGAAGAAAACGAGCAATGATTAGGACATGCTACAGGAAATGCAGGACAGACGGTTTCTTTGTGTTTCTGCAAAGAGAGACGACAAAAACACGGCATTCTGACATGTTTCAAGATGCTCACGCTTAACCAAACCAAAAAAACTGTTAGTGTCTAGAGTAATAATGACAGGATTAACCAGGCGGAAAAACAAAGCATTACTGAAGTGAAAACACACATCGATCATTCTCTAAATGACAGTCTGCATAACGGGAGATTCCCCTAAGTTCCTTGTACAAATGTGAAACTTAAAGGTCATGGGACATTAATGACAGCACACAAGGGGAATACTTCTCATAGAGGAACCGAGACGTCCACTAATTCCAATCAAGGAAAAAAAAAACTCAATGATATCTAAAAAAAAAAAAGCTTGCTTGAATTTCTAAGTACTTTCCATGAGATTTCAGGTCCTTTTTATAGGAACTGGGGGGTTTTGGGCAAAGTGTGGTACCTGTAATTCAGTGAGGGCCATTTTGAGACTGCAGAATTCACAGGTGACCTCTCGGTGTTTGCATTTGCGGCTTAGGTGCTCGGGCATATCTTTCCTCATCATCTTCTCCTTACACTTTCCCAAAGGACACGGCACCTCGAAATATGGACAAATTACCAAATGCTCCTGTTCAAAGCAAAAAAAGAGATGGATTTAAACAAAAATCTTGGCTACAACCCACATCTCCTTACAGTACTAAAATGATTTACAAGTTCTAGTCTCAGATTTCTTTGCGCTCCAGGCTGGTTCTAGTCTGGAGGAATCTACCATATGATATGTAGACTATTGTGTCTGAGAATCATATGACTTACCATGACCTGCTGTAAACACATTTGTTCTTTACATCCATTTTTCTCACTTCGGCAGTAGACCTTAAGAGCCATGATTTCCCTATTGCAGCAAACATCCCGGAATATCTTGCATGGAAAAAAGCAAAAAAACAAGATTGTTTTGTGTGCTGCCTGTTATCCAGCCCTCATTACTTTCACTTGGAGCTGTGTGAGTGTGATTTATTATGTAACGGAGTGGGTGTGTCCTTGCAGCGTTTGGCTTCACTTTCTTACCTTATCTTCAAAAAGTGGTAGTAGATCAGCTGGACACACTGGGTTAGGCTTACTGAAAAAGAAAGATGGTTCTAAATGTAAGCAAACTTTGTAGTAGTAGTTCAAATGACTGGTGTTTTATAAATAAAATCCTGGAAATACCCTAGATTTTTCAACATGAAAGAGATAGCTTTACTTTTTAGTTTATTTATTTATTTATTTATTTTTGTTTAGTTTATTTCTTTTTACAATACAAACCAGTAATCCAAAAAAAAAAAAGCGAACATCAGTACATATATTGGAAAAGTTTGATATTGCGGTATTATATTTTTCTGCGATAAATATTGTGATATGAATACAGTTTCAGAAGATGGTTTGGATAGCTCTATTTGATGGTCTTCCAGGGAGTCTAACAGTATTCGGGTACAGAAATTGAATGATCAAAATACAAAAAAAAAAAAAAAAAGCTTTTCTTACTTAGTTTAGTTTTGTTTCTAGTCGTAATATCAAAAACATTCTTAGAGCAAGTAAAAACATTCTTTAGTTTTTACCATCAGAAGAAATAAGTGAAAAATAAAGAGTTTTTTGCTTGTTTTAAGGAAATAATCTGCCAGTGAGGTAAATTAAATCATCATGTTTTTGCTTTGAAAAGCAGATATTTACTTAGACTAGAAAAGCAAGAAAGATGTTTTTTGTTGTTGCATAAATCATATAAATTCTATATTAAAAAAAGTGAATAAATACATTTTCTGTAGTTCCTTGTCAACTATAATTCAGACTGGATGTTGAATATCTTCGTGATGTGACTATTGCAGATGCATACATTGCGATATCGATGCTAAAAGGAGATATTGTGCAGCCCTAATACACCACATAAATTTGCATGTAAAATAAGTTTAAAAACAAAACTAAAAAGAAGTCAACTGCGTAAGATTGCTATATCTCTTTCTTAATGCTTGTTTTAAAGCTTTCACTCACTCTATGGCCATTCGAGATAAAGGTGACTTATTTTATTTAGTTTATTCACTTTAAGGTGAATACTAGTATCTTGAAAATACAAAAGAAATGTTGCAATTATGTCAAAGACAACATAAATAGGTTATTAAAACTATTTTGTTTAAAAATAATGTTCTCTCAATTAACACTGGGTACATATTTTTAATCTCACACAGGAAAGGTGGATGTCACCTGGAATTTAACTATCACCAAGGAGTTTCTGCAAAAAAAAAAAAAAAAACTGCATGTTTTACAGAAAAAGAAAAAAAGTCAACAACATTTGAATGGACTGAGGATGAATAAATGGCCAGAAATTTTTCACTAGTGAGTGAACCATCTCATTAAAGTAATTGGATTTAGATAATATTAAGCAGTTGGCTTTATCACATGATGATCTACTTTATCTTATTAAAATCAAGGAGTAAAAGCACCCAAGATGGGCTATATGGTCAGATTCAAGCGACTGAATCTACTGTTCATTAAGTGGTGGTCAGGAATGCATTTAGCCAACATTTGATGATTGGATTTCTTAATTTTGCACTAACAATGTATATTTTTTGGGGGGGGGGGGCCTTAAAATATACTTACAGCACACTTTTTTATGTTTCTTCTCCAAAATCTTATTTACATTTTTTTTTCTAAATGTTAAGGGCAAGTTTGGTTAATTTAAAACGAACAACAATGCCACAATCCTGCTGTGCAGCGTGCACCAAACTAGTAGTCTGTGATTTGTAAAAAAAAATATAGGTCACGCAGCTTCCAAACAAACTCAGGTGCAGTTTGACATGCATCAATGCAACAAAGAGCAAACACGTCTAAACTAACCAAAAAAAGCACATAGTGTCACAAGATGCTACCATAAAAAGGACAGAATGCTGAAGTATTTTTTTGAATCATAGTACACATCAAAGTTCACAACAGACATAGTAAATGCATCTCCTTTTTTTGACAAAGGAATACTTGGCTCTGTTTTGAATCCTTTTATACTTTTTATATAGGCCCTTTATAAGGATCTCAGATGAAATACCACCATATATATACACTACGTACACACAGAATAGTCCAGCAAGTACTTTTGTTAATCATGTTTGCTTTGGTTTGTGTCATTAGGTTCAGTCTTAAAAATTACAATGTGAACAGCTAAAATATAGCTTTTCTTTTTTCTTTGGCCAAACCAAATGTCCCAACTATACTACAAAAACTAAAACAACTTTCTAATCCAAATATTTAAAAAATCTTACGTTAAGAAGAATTGTCTAGATAAGAAAAAAGCATTGTCTGGCAAGAAAAATAATCTGCCAATGGGGCGAGCAAAATACTCTTATGTATTTCAAAACAAAAGCAAGATTATTTTGCTTATCTTGTTGATTATTGAGCTTGTTTTAAGGAAAAACTCACTTAAGTTTCACATATTACTTATGAAAACAAGACTGTATTTTATGCTCGTCTAAAACGTTCTTCTTGATTTAAGAAAATTTAGATATTTAGACTATAAACGAGACAAAACCTCTATGTAGGAAAAGCATTTTTTCAGTGCAGAACCAAACTATAAGTGTGAACACACTTAAACTATTTCTTTCTTTCTTTCTTTCTTTTTGTTCATTCATGCAGGTTAGTGCAATCAAATCTCTATCACTGGAGACACACTTGAAAGGAAGGTATGAATGAAAATCAAGCTAAAAAAATGTTTTATGCAAGCATAAAACAGCTCTATGATCAAATATCTAAATCTAGGGTTAAATCGAAATCCTTGACTAGTGATAGCTCCTTATTATTATAACATTCACATTATAGATATTGTATAAACCTCACTAATAATCCTTCACCCACCTGAGCAGTTCATTGATGCAGCTTTCACAGAAGCGATGTCCACACTCAGTCTGGCGTGGGTTACAGAGCACTAGCCTGCAGGTCTCACAGCAATACTTGGGCTCAGGCGTCGTGACAAAGTGGTCCCGGAAACCGCCGTGCAGGGGAGAGAAGCCTGGTTCGGGCCTGGGCCGCTGGGCCATGGAGGGCATGGCAAGAGATGGAGGACGCTGCTGCAGGGGAATCTGCTGTTCCACATTACGCCCTGCGGACATGACCTGAAGAGAGATAGAAAAAACACACAGGTTAGGGTCTAAACTCAAATAAAAAAACAAAAACAAAACAAAAACACACCAAAACGATGAAATACACATTTTCTTAATGTAGTTAGTTATACAAAACGTGTAAACATTTTTACTTAAAAAAAAACTGAATCATTAGTCTACTGTCACTGTTTTTTTTTGTTCAAATCATAGATTATTATGTGGGAAACATTAATAAAATGTAGTAAAGGGCTCTTTTGAGATCAGGTCCAAACCTCTTTGGGGAAAAAAAAAATCGATTTTCAGCCATAGTTTGAAGAACACAGTTGTTGATCAGCATTTAGTAGGATTATTGTTCTGACCCTTTTATATCAGCAGGTTTTGGTGGTTTTAAGGTGCGACTACCTGAGGTCCCTAAAAGCATTTGGACATTTAAGACACACTTAACAGTCGAAAAGTTTATCAAACCGAGAGGCATCCGCAAACAAGTTACGATTGACTTTCAGATGTCTAACTTGACTCTTGTAATTACTTTTACTGGTCCCGAGTTGATTTTAGTGAATGAATGAGTCAGTTCCTCTGAAGGTTACCAGGTGTCCTATTAGAGGAACCGCCACTGTAGTTCTTCATATCATCTGTGGGCATTTCAAATGCTTGAAACTAGCTTTGCAGACAACTCTGTAAAAATGCTGGGGTCCACACAAGCGATTTGCATTGCGTTAAGGGAATTACGTTAACTCAATACAGATTTTACAAATTTAAGTGGATTGAACATAAAACAATTAGAAAAAAAAACTAAAAAAACACATAAGAATTGTGTTGTGATAGCTTCTTTTATATAGGCAGTTTGACCAAAAATAACATTTGGAGTAAATACACTCAAAATAAATTTTTTTTTCTCGTTAAAATTACTTATTTTTAATGAACAACACAATTCTTGAGATTTCATTGGGACAACATTTATTTATTTATTTATTTATTTATTTATTTATTTATTTATTTATTTATTATTTTTAATCCACAAAAGTGTTAAGTTAACTTAATTTGTGTTGGGACAACATAAAATGATTGCGTGGATCCCTGCATTTTTTACAGTGTTTTATTATACAATATTTTGAGAGGATCATGTGACAAAACACTAGAGTAATAACTGCATCATACGGGTCACAATCCACGGTTCGGAACACACATGACCCGACACTTTTTACATTGAGCGTTATCAGCAACAGTAGTAATAACAGTACATTTTTCACAGTACTAAATATTTTACTATTTATTTTTATTCAGCTGATTATTTCTTCATTTTATTATTAATTATTCTACAAGTTTTAAGTTCTGTTTGTAAAACCAAAAGTGTCTTGCAGTACTTTTTTTGTAATAAATGCAAAGCAAATTACATTTGTCTCCTAACCTTTATGGCAGATGCAAAAAAATGCTCCGATCCGTGACTAAAAAGAGCTATAATGGGATCCGATCTGTGAGATTTGTGATCCGTTACACCACTAGTTCATCGACATCACATAAATAAAATATATTACAGTCATACACAATCACACATACACAGAGACAGCTTCATTATATTGTAATAACGCAATAACTTTTTAAAAATGTCTTTCAATTTATTTATTACTTTTAAAATTCTACAATCAACATACAAATTATATATTTTGATTATCTATATTAAGGATGTGGTATATTATTTGTATCTTACCATGGTACAGTATCTTACACTGAAAATTTAGACAAGTTGATGATTGATAGTTTTATATTATGGAGGATAACAATCAAAAAAAAGTGACCCACAAGTTTTCAGTCATCTAAAAAATCTCTCATGTCCTTAATTAATGTATATCATCGTCACACACTTACTTTTAAATCTAATTAGATTGGATTTGAGTTTGTCTATTCACCAACACAAACCTTTCAATTTGACAGACACAACAACAAACAATTCCAAAATGATGTCAGCAGTGTCATTTCACAATTGTTTATGAAAAACATGACAGCAAACTAAGCCATGACTGAATTATCACCTTCTGCGAGTAAGTGACGCAGGCGACGTCAGACCCATTAACCCCTTAAACACCGTCCAACATCCATATCCGTTTCACATGTTGATCCAAGCTTAGACAGACAGAGAGGTAAGTCATTTCCATATGCTAATGTCTGCAACCAAGACGACGCTTTGACATTGTGCTTACATTGCCACATCAACAGCTCCTGACCGGCAGCTCTCAGACTGGGAAATCCCTTCATAACAGGCATGGCTCGCTAGCTCTAATAATATCTCTTCTATGAAGCAGCTTCATGCTAACCGCACACGCAGGAAGGTCCCGGATCCGTTGCCGAATGCTGGAAGAATTCCTTTAGGCACAGGACACCACAGTTATTTGACAAGAGTGACTGGTGCCCACCACACATGCCTCTTCTCCAGCACAGAGACTTTACGACACACAAGAAAACTGGAATTAGGGCTATTTATGGAGCGCTTTAGAGCTTGTCCAAATATGTTAAATGTGAAAATTAGAGCATTACACTGCAAAAAAAATAAATCAATTCGTCCTGACAGCATATGTTTTAGTTCACTGTAACATATTAAACCAAGTAATCATGCTCTAACTTAATTTTTTAAGTTACACAAGCTGTTTTAAGTCAGTTTAACGTAACATAAGTTCAATGGACTCAAGGTTAATTTGATTCAGCTTAAAAATTTAGGGCAACCAGGATTTTTTTACAGTGTACTAATATAGTTGAGTCTAAAAAGCTTTAGTCAGATAAACTAAACCAAATAAAGCAATAGTTCTTGATAAAGAAACATTATTTGTATTGTTGTTTGCTATATAACCTATTCGCCATCAGTGATTTAAACTACTACTAACAAAGTTTAGCAATGCAACTCATCCCACATTAACTGGACTACAAATGAAAATGGCGAGGCTTGCTGAACAAAGGTGTGCTACTAATTTTCTTACCAATTAGTTTCATGATTTGCACCAGATGAATGGGTAAATAGTTAAAAAAATTCCCATTAACTTACAAATTCACATTCCCTTTTGTAACTAAACACCTTTGTTTTGAGTCATAAAACCAGCACACTGTTCCCCTTGACACAGTTTTGTACACCCCCAATACCCTTTTAATATGCTTTTAATATGTCATCCAATGATTCTTAAGCAAAAAAAAAAACAAAAAAACTCTGACAAGATATTTGTGGCATACAACATTTAAGTTTGTGCCATTTCTGTATATAGTGTTAGCATGTTTTGGTCAGAAATGAAAAAATATCACTACATTATAATCTAAAAGAAAGAGTTAAGCAAACTGTTTAATAGGCATGTGGCAATAACTTGTTTTAACGTTTATCCCAGTTTGGAAAAGTCAAGGTTTTAATATGATAAAAATAATATTCTGCTATATAGTTCCTAAAGCGTATGTAAATCTGTGTGTTTGAAACTAATGAGGAGAGCAGAAGTCAGTGATTTATTTAAACTATTTAGCCTGACGTGTTTACTGCTCCAAAATATTATAAACGTTTCTTAAAATGAAATAAATTGTGTTCAATAGGGGAAAACGTTTTTTTTTTTGTTTGTTTGTTTTACTCAGACATTTAAAAAAAAAATAAAAAAAAAATATATATATATATATATATATATATATATATATATATATATATATATATATATATATATATATATATATATATATATATATATATATATATATATATATTTAAGAGCAGTAATCACAACACAGTGATATTGTGGTGTTTTTATCCCATCAGAAATTTACACCAGCCCATGCCTATTTTTTCAATTACTTTCCCTACTGTGTGTGGACCCTGCTCTGTTAAGGCTGGTTTTTACTTCTTATATTATGATTTATATTTATATTATTATGATATTATACTTCTGCCGATGACACAAGTACAGTCCGGTGCAGCCTTCGCATACCCGCGCACCTCTCAAAAAATTTACTTACTCTACACGTCACTCACAACCACACATATTGCAAGCTTTGCTATTGGGCAGCGCAGAGAGCTGCGTTTTAGGCAATGTGTGTTTTAATTTCAGTTCTTCAGAATTGATGTTCATTAATAATCGTAGACAGTAAATAGTGTGTATTTCCTTCAATTATTTTAAAATAAAGTAATCCACCTTCCGTTCCAAAAATCTCTCACTTAAAATATGTGAGCATATTTACTGTACAATACTTGTCAGTGAACTATGAGGGCAAAAACATAAAATAAATAATTACAATAATCATTCATTAATCACAATCGAGATAAAATATTTAATTAATCCGGATTTTGATTTTAACCCAAATTGTTCAGCCCTTGTTGATTGTGATCTGTTTTATATTTAGGTCTTTCTTAATATAACAACAATTACTTAATCAAAACATGATTTTAAAAATGTACGATGCTTTCAAAGTGAGAAATGGTGTGAGATGAACTCATGATCTCAATCTTGACCAAATAAATCTTTTTATGACGTAATAGTCAGTCCCTCTATGATTTTGGAGGGATATTTTTTGGCATTTTGCATCCTAAAATTACAGATTTTTGATGTTTTTTCTCATAACTTACTTTATTAGTTTCCATTATAGACCCTTTTCACATTTCTAGGATTCTCAGCAACAGAAAAGCATCATAGTTGGGTAAACTTAGAGCGCAGTGAATCAAAGAGTAAAACAAATACTTTTTTTACAATCCTGTTTCCTGAAATTATATAAAAAATAAAAAAACACCACAATGGTGTTATAAAGACTTTAAGAAAAAGGAAAAACAGTGTCTGATTACAGCAGCCAGAGGAGAGAATAACCTCAAATTTACTCTTAGCCCCATAGATGCTGCATTAGAAACAACTCGCACACACATTAATTTGTTGTGTGAAATTCAATGCAAAGATGATATAATACATACATATAAATGTTTATACGTTTAAAAAAATCTTAATATTAAAACCTTTCAAGGATTTAAGATTGATGACCGTTAAACACCTTATAACAGTCTTGTGAAAAGGGTCTATCACAATTAGCTGTGAAAATATACCAAAAATAAATTTAAAAGTACAATTTTGATCTCTAGAACCATGCGGGGACACACACACAACAATCTTAATGCACCTCCACTAACACCCCAGAATATACCAGCAAACATGCTAAAATCTATTGAATTAAATAAAACAAAAACAATTTTTTTGCGGACAAGCAAACACCAGTCACTTATAATTGAAACAGTTAAACGTTTGCTGCCCTGATAAATAGCTTTTGGAGAGAAAAAAATGACAGCCATGTTTGGACAGCCATGTGGGATGCTCATATTTTCACACACACACTTAAGTCACACCCATCAAATAATTCACACTCTCAGCAAGAAAAGTTAAATCCCATCTGACGTACACAACACATTACAGCCTTCATGACGGGTGTTTCACACACACTCTCTGTGGCTCAACATGCCTTTTGTAAAAATACAACAAAAGAAACCAGGCTTATTCCAGCTCTACACTTACTTGGACACTTTATGGCTGAACAAAAAAAATCCACTGATAAAATTCAAAGGAAAAGTTCCAATCAAGATAAGTTGGAAAGTTTAGTGGAGCTCCTCCTGAAGTTTGTTTCTGTTTTACTTCAGCTACAGGTACTTCCCTTCATTTATCTTGTGCCTCATTTTGATGTCAAAAAATAAGTCCACCTACTCCTACCTAAATTGTCCCTGAAATAATCCACAGAAAACAATGCTCTTCATTTCACAAACATAATAAAAGAAATACTCAGAGTACGAAAAGAAAAAAAATCCATGTACTGGTGGCTGACCAGAATGTGCAGTTCTCTAGGGATTTCCAGGAATATTTAAGGGGCTTTTCCATTTGCTGCCTCATCCCTCTCTGTCACTGCTGACAATACACATACACACCCACTCATGAACGCACACACACACAAAGTACATAAACACCCATTAAGGAAATAAAGTTTGTATGGCAACTGCAATAGTTATATATATATATATATATATATATATATATATATATATATATATATATATATATATATGTGTGTGTGTGTGTGTGTGTGTGTGTGTGTGTGTGTTTGTGTATATATATACATACACACACACACACACACACATATATATATATATATATATATATATATATATATATATATATATATATATATATATATATATGTGTGTGTGTTTGTGTATATATATACATACATACATACACACACACACACACACATATATATATATATATATATATATATATATATATATATATGTGTGTGTGTGTGTGTGTGTGTGTGTTTGTGTATATATATACATACATATACACACACACACATATATATATATATATATATATATATATATATATATATATATATATATATATATATATATATATATATATATATATGTGTGTGTGTTTGTGTATATATATACATACATACACACACACACACACACACATATATATATATATATATATATATATATATATATATATATATATATATATATATATAAAGGCTTAACTAGGTTAATTAGATTACGATCAAAAAATAGCTTAAGGGGGCTAATAATTTTGACCTTAAAATAGTTCTCAAAAAAATAAAAACTGCTTTTATCTGAGCTGAAATGAAAGAAATAAAGCTGTCTCCAGAAGCAAAAAATATTATCAGACATACTGTGAAAATTTCCTTGATCTGTTTAACATCATTTGGAAAAAAAATAAATAAATAAATCAAAGGGGGGCTAATAATTCTGACTTCAACTGTATAAATTTTAGCAAAGGCTACATTTATTCAGTCAAAAATTTGTTATAGAAAATGAATATTGTAAAATAGTAAGTAAACCATTGTTCATGCCAGAAATTATGTTATTCATAATTTATATATATGCAAGTAAATAAATAAATATATTAGCAATTTAAATATAAAAATTGAAATTTACATTTTATATATATATATATATATATATATATATATATATATATATATATATATATATATATTAGGCTGCATTTATATATATAAATAATCAATAATACTGAATAAAAATAGTAATATTGTAAAATAGTAAAACATTATTTATGCCAAGAATGATTTTATTCAATATTCAAATGCATGCAAGTAAATAAATAAATAAATAAATAAAGCAATACAAAGAAAAATATATAATTATTTTTATAGTCTTAAATTATATTTTTAACAAAGGCTGCATTTATTCAGTCAAAAATACAGAATAAACTTATATTAAAAGTAGTATTAATAGTAAAATATTATTACAATTGAGTACATGAGTACACATTATATACTTAATATTATTAATTTAAATGGACTATTTTGTATGCAAATATGTTTAAAAATGTATCTTATTAACACCAAATCTCAATTTTCAGCATCATTGCTCCAGTCTTCAGTGTCACATGATCCTTCATAAATCATTCCAAAATATGGATTAGATGCTCTAAAAACATCTATTATTACTTAAATATTATTTTCAATGTTTCTTTGATAACTAGACAAAACATTTTTCTTGTGTAACCTTATCTATAACTTCATCATTATTACTCTTAATTAACTCATTAATCTGCATTTACAGTGTGAAGCATTGACTTCTTTTCTTCTTGTCTTTTAAAAAGGTAGAGTAAATGTGTCAAACAAAACAAATAAAGCTCATTCCAAGAAGGAAGCTTGAAATTGTGCCCTGAATTTCACCTCTAGTTGAACTACTGCCATAAAGCTAGATTTGTTAAATAATTCAAGTGTGCAAACAAAACAAAACAAAACAAAACACAACCAAACACACTGCTGCCTTCAACTAAGACTGAAAATCCAAGATTAACACAAGACCAAGGTAAAGCAAGCATCAGTGTCAGAAAGAACATAATAGCAGAGAAACCTGCAGGTGAAAAGTGAAACACAATCCATTCAGACTGTTAGTTTAGAGCTGAGAAGCGTCAAGGTAATACGCTTCTCTTCTTTGAATGTGCTGCAGGAGATCTCATAACAAAAATGAAAGAAAACTAAGAAGGGGAATATCACCTCTTTCTGGCTGACCTTTTATAGAGGAAGACATGTGTGACTTCTACAGGTCATTTACAGGAAGGAATAAAACCCCATTTCAGATATAAACACATGTGATGATGATGGGTATTTAGATAGCGATGGGGTTGATTTTTACATGAAAATGCAAAGATGTTCTCTTCTCAGCCTACCCTTCAGCTGAAATCAAACCTCAGAGGAGCTCTAACGGATCACAACACTTTACTGTGTTATTCTGAGAGTGAAACTAAGCTGGATTCAGTTTTGATCTTCAGACAGCAGCACATGTCAGAGATTTTCAGACTTCATTTAGGCCAATGGCTATTCTCTCACCATCGACTGATGTTTTTATTTTGTTGACCGTTACTTTATTCACGACTGAAGTTAGAGATAAAATCGATAAACAGCTTTTATAGTGATGATATTGTGTTATAGAGGGCAAAACCCACTTGTGCAAAACACCAGACTTACAAGTTTGATTTTAGAATTAAACATAATCCACGTATTTATGACACACACTTCTAAAAAAAAAAACTAAATTTACATTTATAATATTTACATGTTCCTCTTTTTGAAATGCATCACCAGCTTATTGGGTACACTGATGGTGAGAATTTGGATTTACTGGATAAAAAATAAAATTAAAACAAATTACTCAAAGCAGTCCAATAAAATTAGTTTAATAGACAGTGCATTTATTCACACTATCATTCAAACGGTTGAGTATGTTTTTTTTATTCATAGAATTTTATTCAGCATGTGCGCATTTACACAGCCCATAAAGAAATAAAATCTGAAAATATTCTTTAAAGTAATTTTTACTCCAATAATCTTGAAAAAATGTGATGGTTTGGACAAAAAACAAATTACATTAACCTATTAAGAGAACTTTTCAGCAGTGGTAATAATACAAATTTAAATTATGGCGAACTAATTTATAAATTCTGAAGGATCATGGGACACTGAAGACTGGAGTAATGATTAGGCATGGACCAGGTATATGTTTCTGATGGTAAAATAACCTTGGATAAAGCTATCATGGTTTCACAGTATTGTGATTACTGCTCTAAAATAAGTTCTTTTTAAAAATCTGGGTAAAAAATAAACCACTTTACCCCCATTGAACACAATATATTTTATTTTAGGAAACATTTATAATATTTTGGAAGAGTAAACATGTCGGGCTTAATAATTAAAATAAATCATTGACTTCCTGTCTTTGACCGTTTCAATAACACAAATATCTTTAAATATCGGTATAGCAGAAAATTTTTGCGAATTTAAAACCTTGCCTTTTCAAAACCACGATAAACCTTGAAACCGGTTATCGTCCAATGCCAAGAAGTGATGCTGAAAATTCGGTCATAAAATAAATTTAAATCCATCATGTAATAAAATACATTTTAAAATATACTAACATCAAATAATTTTTTTTAGTTAAATGAATACACTATTTATTTTCTTAAATCACAGAACGTAAACCTTTTTAATAATATTGACGGTTTAGCTGCCATTATCATGCTTACCATTAACACTAATAATAATTATAATAATAGTATTTCCTAAATTGCTAAATTACTGCTAAAAACTAGTATTTTCTGATTAGAACATAGCATGTGTAAAAGCAGTCTACGCATTCTCTGCCTTCATAAACTGCATCCAACAGTGGAATACAGTATGCCATCATGGTTTTTTCCATCAGTAGCGTACAGGCCTAGATCATGCAAGAATTTAGCAAGTTAGGTATTGCCCCAAAGGAATAAATAGCATAGAAAATTAAGCAGCACATTTTTGGTGCAGTATGAAGGCTACAAAAGCACTGCATTGTACACAACAAAACCATATAGAGTATGTGGAATTAACAAACCATCAACTGGTCAATCAATTATCACAGTGATAATGAAAGCAAAAATGTTGTCTGCATAATAAATGCATAAATACAAAGTAACGTTTCAAGACACACACACACACATCTATGCAAAGGTGAGGAGGTCTTCAGTCAGCAATGGAAGCAAAATCCCCTATCATGCATTTATAAAGCAGCTGTTAACATCTCGACAGCCCTACATCTTTCAATAACTACAAGAATTAACTTAAAGCCCCCAAAACATCCATATTTGTCCAGGAGAGCAGGTGAACATCTTCAGATCAAGCAAGACACACTTTAAAGACTGTAGGAGAACATGTAGACTTCGGCATTGCTCTAACCGTTTACCTTTTACTATCACAAGCTACCGTTGTTCTTTATTATTGTTTTCCACGCGGTTGTGTGAAGTAACGATCCACTTACATGAATCAGTTGGTCAGCGATGTCGTCCGATGTTCCAACCGTGTTTCTCTGAAGAATTTCACGAATGGAGCCACGGATGGTCCACTCATATGACAGACAGACACACACCGAGACAACAACGTCCAAATTTACGCGGCCACGGCTGCGTCCTCGCTTCTCAAACAGGCTACAACGGCCGTCGGATCAAATCGGGTCATTTTGACATCGGAATGTTCTGCAATGGGCTCGGTTGAGGTGCACGAAAAGGTAGAGAAGCCGCCACTGTGGCAAGGGTGCTGTTGATATCTTCACTCGTAAACTGGAAAGCCCCTGGTCTGACTTCCTCAGGAAATCCCCGTCATGAAAAAAATTGTAAAAGGACGCCATAGAGAAAGAACCGGGATGTGGGACTCATAGCCGCTGGGTGTCGCTAGAGTTTAGTCAATTGGAATCGCTTTCATTTCAGCGACTTTTTCCCACGTGCTTCTTCCGATAGATGATTCGTGCATGACTTTTCAAATTTACTGACACATCGAGTCACATACCGCACTCAACTGAACCGCTTCTGTTCCAGCACACATGTACAAAACGTTTACGTCATTGTATTTGATGAAACTCTACGTTTCTTATTATGAGCGGTTTTCTTTTTTTTAATGTTGCAATATTCAGAAATATGCTTTCTTATTCGGGATTAACAGTTTTATTGATTCTCAGGCAAATTGCAGAATGGAATACAGAACACAACACTGTAAATAATCAATATTTTACACTAACAAACCCAACCCAAACTAATCCCTAACTACTTTAAGGTCCTGTCTTGGGTCTCATTAAATACAGTTAAAGCTTTTATCTTTATATAATGAAGAGAAAATACAATAACAAAAAAAAAAAAATGAATATGTTCTGTTCAGTACAGTAAGTACAAATCGCATTAACAGTCACAATCAGTATATTTCTCACACATTTATCACGGTTGCATTGCCAAACAGGTTAAGTACTATTTAGAGCTTGTCCATTTGCTTACAAAACTTTTTTTTTCCAATTGCTGCCACTCTAGTAAGTTCTACTGCCCATTCTTGAATTCTGATTTTCAGCTCCTAATAATTATTTGTCTGCCAATCAGTAAATGTATTTATCTTTTATTCTGTTGTCTGTCCAACCACCTATAGGACATAGTGAAATATGAAAATCTAAAACCAAGCAAATGTGCTCATCAACTCTTTTCCAGAAATCCTGAATTTTTTTTCAAGACCCTAGAGCATGGACTAAATCACCATTCTCGGTCTTACATCTCCAACAATTAAGTAGTAGACTATATTTTAAAAGAAAAGAGTCTGAAGAGTCTAGTAAAAACAGTATAATCTTAAACTGTATAAGGTGTATTTTAGCATCCCTATTTGCTGTTTTATCATTCTTTAAAATTCCATGCCACTCTTTGTCATCAATGTCAGATTCAAATCTCTCTCCTATATTTTCTTAAAAGCCAGTGAAGTTCCATCACAGAGACTTTGAATCAACCTTAAGTACGTGAATGCTTCTTGGCCCTTTTTATATATTGAAAATATTATACAGTAAGCATCTGCTGTGTAATAAAACTAAAAATTATACAAAGGAAACTTGAGGATTAAACCAAATGCAACAATGTGTGTATTATTCAGAATCAGAAATTATTAATAGTCAGTTATTTAAATCATTGCTATTTGTTCATTTTAGCTAAATTAACTTTTATCAACATACTACAATAATAGGTTTTGCCTGTTTTTTTGAAGATGGAAAATTTAAGGGAAAACACGTTTGTATTCTTAGTTCACTTTTTGCTACTGGTGTCCTGAAATTTTATCCTACCTATCAGATAATGCTATCAACACTGTTTTAAAAAGTTCTGAGGTTGAGGTTTGGGACTAGGTAGGTTAGGGCGATATTACAGCTTCATATCACTACTCCACGTTAAAATTTACACGGGTAGAAAAATTTGATGGGTAGCATATTCAGTCATTAAAATGTGCTACATACTTTTTGAATGGGAGGTAGGACAAGTTGACAAGGTATAAGAAAAAAAAGACAACGCCAGTCTTCATTATCTTTTTAACTAATTTTAGAAATAAATAATAAAAGCCCACATATGAAATAACAAAAAGCTTTTAGTTTGAATAACTCTTCTCCCAAACAATAGAATATTTTGAAGAAAAAATACATTCATTTGACATCAGAATTAAGAAAGCTTAGCATGAGGTCGATCCATCACAAAACATATTTATTAAAATGAAAAAGTAATTGTAATTCCCCTTTGACAGATATTAGTTCTTAATCATTAACTGTTTCCTTAAGTTAATGAGTCTTGATTTAACAGTGTAGATAAGTGTATATAGACGTTTATATTAGCATTTCTTTTTTTAAATGCATGCAATATTAAATGACAATTTTAAGATTAATTTAAGATGTTTTTGTAGTCATCAAACTATACGACTTTAAGAACACAGCTACAGCAAAATCACAAAAAATGTATTGCTTCTTAAAGTTTGTTTCTATATTTAATAATATACTACACATTTTATTTTTTGGAGGATCAAACCATTTTTGTCATTGCCCATGTTTAATTACCCAGGGTGATTAACCAAACAGCCTTCCAAACATCTCAAATGTGACGGACAAAGGTAAAGATCTGGACCATCTGGTAGTATGATTCCCTTAATTTTATTATGACTAATGTGACATAAACTGTTTACATATACAGGCCAGTCTATGAGCACATCAGTGGCACCCACACACACAGACACACAGAGTTTCACCCCAACCATATACAGGTTATCTGCACACATAAAAGTTTCAAAAGGAGTTCACACTAGTATGGTACCATTACAGCTATTAGAGGGGAAAAGTTGGTCAAAACAAAAGAGAGTGCATGTATTTAAAATAACTTATTCCTTTATCAAATTAAACATACAAAAGAAACAATGAGTGTATCTACCGTTTATACCTCCAAACACCATAATAATGAAGGATGAATGGGGAAAAAAGAACAACTGGAAGAATGGAAGTAAAAATTTAAATGTGCTGTCATATTTTGAAATTCCTAACTACACTTGGAATAGAAAGCTTGACCTCGGCATGAAGGAACTGTTCACACATGCAAAAAAAGTTTAAAAGAAGATTTAAAAGTTCCAAGCAAGAACAAAACAAATACTCCCATTCCATTACAACTCTTTGCTGCGGCCGTTGTTGCAATCAACATCCGCAGCCAAGAACCCTTTTGAGATAAAATGCATTTCAAATACACCATGTACAAGGGTCCATGATTAAACATTTATATATTATAACCTAAGTCTAACCAGTTCGCTTGAATAATATATGAGCTGCTATCCATTTCATTTTTAAAAGTATATTACAATTGCTTTTAAAATTATTTTAACTTCATCTGCACTGACATTTCCTTTTATCTATATAGTGCAGTTTTTATTCACCATTTATGGAAATAAATATCTTAATAATCCAACCGGAAATCAACTAAAATCTATTTTAAAATAAATCATGACTAGATAATATGCTACAATAGCAAAAAATCAAAGGTAACTGGAAAGGGATGTTGTATTAGGACCAAATACTCTGAATATTCCAAGAAAAAGGAAATGGTAAAGTGTCTCCTTCAGACATGAGATCTTTCAAGACCATAATTCAATTAGATTGAACTGTCCAATGGCTTTAGGGTGGGTTTATGAACATGTTATTCCCGCAATTATAATTTGTGGAGAACTGCCGGAGTGCCAGACGGGTAGAGAACACACAGAAACTCTACTGTTGGCAGTGATGGTTAAGTGTCCTAGTTCCTACCGTGATAAAGTGTGCGCCCCCATGCGGCAGCACCTGTTACAGAGTCCTGGAATCAGCAAGGGAGTGAAAGTCGGAGGGTTTATTTTAGGGCAGGGGGGAATGTCCATCACGAAGAGACTTCGTTTGAGGCCTATGAAGCCTTAATGCCTCTCACGTACAGCTGCGATTATCAACCGATCTGAGCTCGACCAACCGCTGTTGGAGAACTCAGGAAACCGAAGGGTTCTGTGTTTCCATTGGCGTTTGTTCCTGAAAGAGATAATTTGATGATTATTCTCAAATGTGACTGACTGGAAGGACCAGATGCAGAGAAAAAAAAATTCAATTAGATTCAGAATTTCCAGCCTAACTAGAATCTAAAGCAAAATTTGTGGGAAAAGCCCATTAAAGGGAAAGTTCACACAAAAATTGTAATTCTGTCATCATTTACTCATTTCAAACCTTTGAGTTTCTTCAAAAGAAGATATTTTAAAGAAATCTGAAAACCTGTAACCATTGACTAACATAGTATTTGTTTTCCTACTGTGAATGATGTATTTTTTTATTTAATGCCACGTCAAGGACAAAAACTATTTTGATGGCAAAAGCATTTCATTAAAAAAAAAAAAAAAATGCAGTTAAAAACAATAAACATGTATGCATACATAAATTAAATATTAGCGTTAATACATGATAAAAAATGTTTTTACAATCTGGTGAAATTTTGCTAAAATGTCCTTAGTGTTCATCTCATAAAAAAAGTCTTCTGGAGTCATAAAAGCAGGACAGTCCAGTGGAATGTGTTTTACTGTAAGTGGTATTATGCAGAACAAACACTGAGTGGGGTCTTCACCTTTTAGCAAAAAAAAGTTATTCTTGTATGTCCTTCCTACTATGGAAGTCAATGGTTACAAATTGCAGCTTTCTCCTGTTAAAAAACAAAAGATATTTTGAAGAAAGAAACTCACCCTAAACTTTTAGGAGTTAACAGTGAGAAATTTGTCATGGTTGAACCTTCCCTTTAACTATTACAATTTACTGATGGGAACCTGAGGTTAAAATATCTAGTGACCTCTGTTTGGTTTTCTGCAGGCCCTGAGGTTGTGCCGTCTTCAGATGACACCTCCATCTTCTCTTCATCTAAACCCTTGCGTTCCTCCACACCGTGCTCTGCTTCCCACTCCTGCAGCACCTCGTCCAGGTTGAAGCGACGCCGGTAATTCACAAAAAAGTTTTTGACTTGCACCACAGACTTGTTGCCGATCACATCAGAAATGGCCTGGAAATCCCGCCCGTACTTCCTTATAGCTACAGAGAGAGGGAACAGAGGATTGTTCAGAATTGCACCACTTAAATGCTTGCCATGTAAATATTCATCCCTTATCCCGTAAGACCCACAAACATTTGACAAATGTGGTCAAAAATTACCTTGCACTGCAAGCAGCTGCTCTTCTGTGGTCCAGCGGGTATTAAATTTCTGGTTCGACTGAGGAAAACAAAGCATATATATATATATATATAATACCATTCACGTATAATGTTGTGAAAAGGATAATTCACCCAAACATGAAACTTTACAACTTTCTTATTTCTGCTGAACACTAAAGATGATATTTTGAAAAAAGCTTAAAAGCTGTAACCATTGACATCCATAGTAAAAAAATTAATAAATAAAAACATACTATGGAAGTAAATTGTTCAGCTTTCTTCAAAATATCTTCTTTTGCGTTCAACAGAAGAAAGAAAGTGAAACATGTTTGTGACTGAGTGTAAATGATTTTTGGGGGAACTATTCCCTTTAAGAAGAGCATTTATGTTTGGTGGGAGAATCTAAAGAAATATGAATATTGTTACCTCAGATGGCCTGAACTCATCCACACCAGTGTCCAGCTTTTCTCTGAGAGCACTATTGTGCTGTTTAATGCTCTGAATCTGTAAAGAGGTAGGAATTATTCACAACATATTAAAATGTATTTATTTTTGTTTGTTTAAGCTTGTATACTACATTTTTGTTGGTCAGATTTACATCCATCTCTGCCTATAGGCCTGATATACAAGTATAAAAGTCTGCTAGCCAAAACAAAATTTCCAGAAGTCTGGAAAACTACCACTGAACCATGCAGACTACAAAACAAGTAGGCTTCTCCTCCTCTGACATTTTTTCTTCTATTTGCTACTATAAAATGTCTCGCTTGAAGGCAATTATACTACATTAACAGCTTTATGAATCTATTTCACAAAAAAATGTAGTGTTAAATATGTAGAGTTTGTGCAAACATATCCTCATCACCTTGAGCAAGTGCTTCTGTAACTCCTTTCTTTTAATATTGTCCCTTTAGCTGTATGTTTATATTGTTACTGACAAGAAAATGCAGCTACATCTGTAAATGTTGCTCTCAGCAGTTTTCGGATGTCCAGTAACACTGCTGCTAAACTATTTTAAATGTCTTTTTATATCTAATCATCACAGACAGCATACTAGTGATTTAAAGGGACCCAAAACTAAAGTTTAATTACTGTTTACTCATCCTTAATCGGTTCCCAACCATTAGATTTTTTTTTTTATTAAACACCAAAAGACAAAATTTTGAAGAAAGTTGAAAACCTGTAACTATTGACTTCCATAGTAGGAAAAACAAATGCTCTGGAAGTCGCTGGTTACAGGCTTCCAACATTTTAAAAATTATCTTCATTAATGTTTGACAGAAGAAAGAAACTCAAAGGTTTGAAACAATTAAAGGGTGAGTAAAAGATTACAGAATTTTTATTTTGGGGTGAACCATCACTTTAAAATCCAATATATAATCGCCTGAAAGGAAAATTATGTTGCTGGGATGAAATAAAACTCCAACCTGACGTTTTATGGCAATGAGCTCCATATCCAGCCCTCTCAGCACACTAACTGCAGCCGGGCCACTGCTGGACATTGCAGTCACATCATCAGCACTTAAATACATTCCTTTGGGAGGTTTTTTCTTAGCCCTGTTCAGGTTCCTCCCTGCAAGACCCTGGGCTTCCTTCTTTACATGCATTGGCTTCTCTGCAAGAATTGCTGGCTGCAAAATCAGAAACAGCCATTTGAAAATTTGAATAAAAACACCTTTATTGATCTAGATTTACATATGCATAGTAGGGGTGGTCAAATTAATTGTTTTTCAATGCACCACGATGCAGATGTAGACAGTTCAGTATCTGTTCAATAATAGATTCTGATCGGTTATTATGCACTGACGTCTTTTATGTGGCGGTAGAATACTATGGCAAGGGAGGCGAGTGCGAGTAATTAAAATGAAGAAGCTTGGACAGTCATTCACTGACATTGAAGTTATAGCAGAAGCCCATATTTTACTGCTATGGAGAAACTGAAAGTAAACTCCATCTTATGACTGTGACGTTTCCACTGCTCTCAGCTGTTATAGCAATACTTGTGGATACAATCCAGTTAAAAGACTGTCTGCAGAGTGAGTTTTCACCACCGCATCTATCATGGATCAGCTGTGATCATAGTTGCCGTTTATCAGTGTCACTCATTGGTAAACAGCGCGAGAGCATTAAAGCCCATCACAGTCCTTTCTGTTGAGCACTTGACCAATCATAGGCGTTTAACAACATACTCAACAATGTTCAAAAAGCAAGCGGGATAATTTTTACATTTATTTATTTGCTTTTAATGCTCATGTTGTTCTGTGCATGTACTTGAGTTTTGTCTGATGCATTCAAAGCAATTGTTTTCTTTGAGCGGGTAAAATTAAAGGTACAGTTCAATATCTGATTGCTTGTATGAAAGGATAAGATTGTATTACAAATACATATAAAATGTATATACAATTATACATTTTAATACAAGAATTCTTGTGCTTCGAAGTAAAATATTAAATTGTATGAAAAGCATTATCAATGCACAGAGATATCAAATTGAACCAAATCGATGGCATGATAATTGTAACCGAACCAAACAGTGAGACCTGTGTAGGTTCACACCTCTAATGCATCATTAAAAAAATGGTCAGAAAAACAGATTTAGTTTTTTACCTTTTGCACAACTGCAGGTTTTGATTCTTGTTTCTCGGTTCCAGAAGTTCCCTTAAAAAGAGAAAGATAAAAGATGAAAAAACACATTCATAACACTTTTTTTTTATTTGCAGTGTTAATTTAGCAGAACATACAAAATAATTCGTTCTTTTAAATAAATAAAAACAAAAGAATGTAAAAAAATCATGTGTAAATATATAAATCAAGTAAAGATTGTATTTCACCTTACTCTTGTCTACAAAATTGTTGATGCAAAACTGACACTAATGAGACATTATGATGTGATAGTACACAAAAAAAGCATTACCTCTTTTTTCTCTTCCTTATTAGGCTCCAATTCTGTATCCCCTGGAGAGGTGCTACCATTTTCTTCTTCTTCATCACTTCATGAAGAAAAAAAAAATGTTTAAAAAGTGACATTTCCTTTTCAACAACTACAAAGCATTCTAAAAATAGATCATGCTAGCATTCCATGACAGCACAACTGATCTCGAGACTCTCAGAACCAACGAAAACACAAAAAGCGACAGCAAACATCATATTAATATTTTCATGCCACATCTGACCTTTCTTCTCGCTCTCTCTTTTGTTTGCGTGCATGGCGGTCCATCACGCTCGTTTTGCTCCGAGTTTTCTTCCATGAGTAATAAAACCTAACCAGGCTTGCAATTGACTTGTCTGGAAGCTGGTACAAAAAAAAACAAAAAAAAAACAGTTGGAAAAAAAATTCAAGCACTAAACAATAGAAACATCAGACACACCATAATAATACATCATTACCCATGATCAAAGCTGACAGTGATTCAGTTGTAGTTCTGCCAAAGTATTAGAATTTAGGACTTGACAGAACCCATGTGGTCTTCATATGCATCAGCGACTGCTTATTATTAAGCTGTATTTCTGAGGCTCCTTGTGATTGGTTGTCACTTCATTACAGGATGCTGATTCTCTCAAGTGCATGTTTTATTTTAATTGAGAGCGTGGTTTCAGCCATTTCACTTACCATCTGCTGGATGCGGTGAAACGTCTTTCCATGAAAACTGAAACCCTGTTCAAACAGCACCTTGTCTTCAACTGTCCACTCGTCTGGAAAAGGGGTGAAGTTGGGGAGATCTGCCAAAGATTTTTCAATGTTGTGTTTGTGCCAAAACAGCATGCCCAATGCCTGGTAAACAAAGAACCACATCATGAGACTTAAAGTTAATTTGTTTAATGGTGGGAAAACAGGAAACATTTAATAGGACATGTGGAAAGGATACTACACAGGCCCTACAAATATATAGTTTCCTATAAAAAAAAAAAAACCAACAACCACATTATAGGTAGGTGTGTGTGTTATAGACCAAATATTTATATATTTTCTCCAGACCTGTGAACAATACATAAATATGACTGTACAATTGCCAGTAGGTGACAGCAATGACGATCTATACATGTGATTCATTGAATCATTCATTGAATCAACCTAACAGAGTTGCTTTCAGACACAAATGTTCTGCCCTGGCTTTGTATAAAACTATTTTATTAGTGAATAAAAAGAAAAACAAAGCTGCCAGTATTCTACTAATGTGAGACTTACTCAATTCTAACCCCATGTTGATTGAACAAAATCTGATACACATTTGTGCTTACATTCAGAAATTGGGGGAAAAATTGGTAAGAAAGAAAGAAAGAAAGAAAAAAGAAAGAAAGAAAGAAAGAAAGAAAGAAATTGCCAAAAGGAAGAAAGAAGCGAAAGAAATTAACAAAAGAAAGAAACTGGGGAACGAAAGAAAATGGTAAAAATTAGGGATGTAACGGTATCAGAATTTCACGGTACGGTAATACCTCGGTATGAATGTCACGGTACGGTATTTATTGAATCATTTACAGGAAAAAAAAAACTTTTGAAAATACTCCAAAAAAGTGCCAAAAGTGTCAATGACATACAAATTAGCCATCTATCTGTTAGCTTTGAAACAGGAACTTCAATTTTAATAACAAAAAATTATTAAACCATGTAAAAAAATAAAGTTTCAATTTAGTATTGTTAAAAACTCATCACATTTAACATTTAATCACTCACTTAGATAGAGATGGGTTTAAAGGAAAATTATCATATAACTATAATCTGGTAAAAGCTGGTATCTCTGGGTATTTACAATGTCCCCTGCAACAGAAAAAAACCCTCTCATTTGGGACTGAGGATTCTGGGACAAGAGAGATATGACTTGGCCCATGTTGACAGCAGTGGGGTAACATTGTGCATTGTCTTTCCCCCACTTGAGAGGACAAACCATGAGTGAGATAGAGATCTCTTTGCGGTACAAGTCAATGTCTGCATCAATCTGAACAGTGTGCTGTGTTTCTGCAGTCCCCATGACTGTTATTAGTCGTATTCCCCAACTTGCAGGCACGTGCACACATAGGGCTCAACCTGTGCAGTGCACATGCCCTTTTTAGTCTTGGATAGAAAATGCCCTTCCAAAACGATCAAAAGTGCCCCCGCGACGCGACACAACCTCCGTCCAGTCCAGCCCTTCAGTAGGCGCGCGATAACACCTCTCTTGAGTATGCGCGCTCAACCCCCCCTCGGCGCTTTACAATACGCGCGCCACAACACAGCTGATCAGAACGCGACAACACCCGCTTTAGGTTCGATCATTTCCATCTTTTTTTCATCTCCGCTACTAGCAGCACACTCCATTTCCGCATTACTGGATCTGTAGCGACAACAGACCGCAAAGGATTATGGCCACGCCGGGGCTGATGGGAAATGAAGTTTCAGCTACCTCCCGTTCGCTTCATTCGCCTGAGCAAATTTTCTCAGAAGACCTATAGTTTTACCGAGTCATGCGACTTCGGTAATATCGAAAAAAATTAATATTGCGGTATGACGGTATTTACAATACCGTTACATCCCTAGTAAAAATACAAAAATACAAAAAAAAAAAAGAAATTGGCAAAAGAAAGAAAATGGCAAAAGAAAGATATTGGCGAACGAAAAAGAAATTGGGGAAAAAAAATAATTTAGCAAAAGAAATTTGCAAACAAAAGAATGAAGAAAGAAAGAAAGAAAGAAAGAAAGAAAGAAAGAAAGAAAGAAAGAAAGAAAGAAAGAAAGAAAAAGAAAGAAGCGAAGTAAGAAAAAAGCTAAAGAAATTGGCAAAAGAAATTGGCGAACGAAACAAAGAAAGAAATTGGGGAAAGAAAAAGTAATTGGCAAAAAAATGGCGAACAAAGAAAGAAATTGAGGAAAGAAAAAAGAAATTGGCAAAAGAAAGAAAATGACTAAAGACAGACATTGGCAAAGGAGAGGTGAAACAAATTAGCTAAAAAAGAAAGAAAAAAAAGAAATTGGCAAAAGAAACAGTTGAAACGAAAAAAAGAAAAAAGTAAGAAATTTGTGAAAGAAATAAATTGGCAAAGAAAGAAGCAAAAGAAAAAGAAATTGGGTAAAGAAAGAAAGACGGATAGAGACAGAATTTTTATCATTCTCAATGGTCAAAAAAATTGCTAATGACATTAATGACATTATCTTTTTAATAAATATGCCATACATAAATCAATCTTTAAAAAACTAAGTGCATTTGCATTTGAACTGGCGAAATGACAAGTGACAATTTAAATGTCAGCAATTTTTACAAACAAAACACAACCAGAGGTGAGTCAAAAGTAACATGGTTTAAAATACAGAGCAGTATATTTTAAGGAATGACACTGCCTGCATTCCATCAGCTGCCTAAACTTTTGTTTCATAGTGCCATCTGACACTTCCTATCTTCAAAACTCCAACTATCCCAATACTAATCAAATACAACAGTTTGTGCTGAATAGGAGCTAAATGAAAGCATATCTCTATGTCCTATCATCTTTGAAAACTCCTTTTTAGTTATTCTTCGACATTGTTTTTCTGGAAACTGAAATCCTCACCCATCCACTGACTAGACATGATGACAACATCCTCAAACAGGAAAACTTTAAATAAATCGCCTTCATTTTCATATCAAACCACTACTGAAAAGACATTAAAATACTAAATAGATTATGAGTGTAACATTTGTTTATCAAACTAGTACATCTACACTTTAAATCCCTTATACACAATTAGTGCCCTTGAAACATGAAATGAAGATGGGTCCGGATTTAATTTTATCTGGGTGCAGATCCAGACCTTGAAAGATATCAACGATATTTTTGCTTTCATAACTTGATTTAGAGGGCGTCACGGTGGCGCAGCGGGTTGGAGCCTCAGTTGGCAGTTCTGTGTGGAGTTTGCATGTTCTACCTGTGTTCGCTTGGGTTTCCTCTGGGTGCTCCGGTTTCCCCCACAATCCAAACATATGCATTATACTGTAGGTGGATTGAATAAACTAAATTGGCCGTAATGTATGTGTGTGAATGCAAAAGTATATGGGTGTTTCCCAGTATTGGGTTGCAGCTGGAAGGGCATACGCAGCCTAAAAACATTTGATGGAAAAGTTGGCAGTTGATTCAGGTGTGGAGACCCCTGATTAATGAAGGGACTAAGCCGAAAAGAAAATGAATGAATGAACTTGAATTACAGTCATTCGCATAATTATGTCATTCCAACTGCAATCCAATAGGTTTCGTCTTGTGCTTAATAATTTTGGACTCTCAATAGGCTGTTTTTGTTGTTGTTTGTTTTTCTTGTATTTTCATGACTCTGAGGCTTAAATTTGATCACCAAATTAATCAAATTTATATTTGTTAGAAAGTTTTTTTCATTCTTAGATTTATTGCCAAGACTTCAAGTGTTTCATGACTTCATCCCTTCTCGTCAGGATTATTGCAACACAGTGAAACTGGGTGTGAGTCAAGCCTCTTTTTCTCATCTGCAGCTTGTCCAGAATTCAGCTGCCAGGCTTTTAACAGGCACAAAAAATAAGAGCACATCACACCTGTGCTGGTTTCCCTACACTGGCTAAAAATCCAGTTTAGAATTGAGAACAAAGTAGTGTTGTACTGTATGTTTTAAATCCCTCTATGGCCTGAGTATATTTCTGGGCTAATTAATATACACCAACACATGAAATCTCTTCGCTCTAAGTATTGACTCTATTTGACATTTCTGCAATCACGCTTGAAATGACGAGGTGATGGAGCCTTTTCAGATGCAGCTTCAAGACTTTGGTACTATCTTCCACTCTCCTTAACAACATTTTCCACTTTGGAGTCATTATCACTGAAAACACACTTACTTTCTTCAGCTTTTAATCATGTGTTGTAAATTTATATATTTTGGCTCCTTGTATGTCTGCATGTACTATGTGTTTTTATGTACAGCATTTTAGTACCCATTGTTGTTGGTTGAAAGTGCTCTAGAAATAAATTGAGTTGAGTTGTAAAGTCAGAGATAACGTCAGCTCACACAAGTAATCGTTCCGAGATTGCTTAAATGAGGTGGTCTCGGCTCGATTGAAATGAACCCTGGAGCGGTTCGATTGCAGTGAGAAAGCGATCTGATCCGAGCGCGGTTATATCACAGTGTTTTATGGATATGTAATAGGCATACGGCTATATGAAGAGAGAATTATAAGTAAGGCGGGAAGTTTCGCGAGTCTCCGGATGCCCGCAAACGAGTGATGATCTCCCGGTAATTTCGCGTCTCCCTCCCGGTCCTCAAATAGGCATCAGCGTGCACCCTTCTCACCCCTACCCACCGCATCTCTCCTCAGACACGTCGCGCGCTCGCACCTTGTCAATCACCATCAAACCACCTCCTCTCCTGACAGCTGAGCGGGACACTGCAAAATAAATCCTGACACTCTGACCAATGTGAGTCGGGTTTACTCGCACGTGACTTGTTTTGGCTCTTTTGGTCCGATTAGAAACTTTGCAATATGAAAGCGAACCGCTCCAAGAGCAAAGAGCAACAATGTAACATTTGTAATCTCTGTTTCGGAACAACTGAATCGATTCACAGGTGTGAAAACACACTAAGATATTATCACAGACATAAATATTGAACACTTCTCGTTTTTATTACTTTTCAAGCAACAAATGTAGTTTTCAAACTGTGATTTTACCTGCTCCATATTGTACCCATGTTTTTCTTTGGCTATTGCAATATATTCATCCACTGCAACAAAATAAGACGAAACAATAATCAGCATATAGATTAAACTAAAAACCTTAAGACACAGAATGTTTTTACATTTTTCATTTCATCATAGAATGGAAGAAAATATTGCATACAAAAAAAAAAGTTGCTTCTTCATTTAATAATTTACTTAATTTCAGTCACTACATCACAGGTGTCAAAGTTCCTGGAGGGCCACAGCTCTGCACAGTTTAGTTCCAAGTAGGGCTGGGCGATTAATCGAAAAGTAATCGAAATCAACATTCAGAATCTATAATCAGAGCAAATTTTTCCAGGTCAATTTTTACAATTACTTTCAATATTGTGTGTGGAGTCACGTGACCCAGCATTGATAAGGCTGAATTTTTTTCTGATATTATACTTCTACCATGCACATGTGTATGGTCCGGCACAGCCTTTGGATACCCACACACCTCTCCAAAAAATTTAAGTACCCGTCACAACGACATGTGGCACAAGCTTTGTGATTAGTCGCTTTGGTGGTGGTGATGAGGGTGGGCGGCACGGAGTCCCGTTTTAGACAATGTGTGTTTTAATTTAAGTCTTTCTGCATTGAAGTTCAATTAATAATCGCAGATAGTGTGTTTACTTCAATCATTTTAAAATCAAGTAATCCACCCATCATTCAAAAATCTCACACTTGTAACATGAGCATATTTAATGTACAAAACTTGTCAGTGAACTATGAAGGCAAAAACATAAAATAAATAAAATAATTGTTCCTTAACCATAATTGAGTTTAAATGTTCAGTTTATCAAGATTTGGATTTTTGGCCAAATCTCTCAGCCCTAGTTTCAAGCCTAATAAATAAACACATCTGATAAGGCTAATTTAGCATTTTAGGCATGTTTGATACCTAAAGATAGGTGTGTTGAAACAGGACTGGAACTAAACTCAGCAGGGCCGCGGCCCACCAGAAATTGTGACATTCCTGCAATAGATGAACCAAACAGAATGGGGAAAATGTCTATTTTAGCTATTATTAACTGTCTGTGTGTTGCAGAACTGCTGAATCTCACATACTGCGTTTATGATAGGAAGTATTATATAGCAATAAAAAAAGCAGTGACAAACAATTGACTTGTTTCAAAATGATTGCCTATTGGAATGCATTACTTATCTGTCTCTTAACTGGTTACTGCCCAATGACTCGTTTATAATACATCCTATTAACAACCTCATAAATTACTTACATTTGGCCTCTGGAATACTTGTTTTGGGAATCCACACCAGCATTCCCAGATTCTCCCTCTCATGGCTCGCCTTTGCTACTTCTGATGAAAAAAAGAGACGTCAGTGTATTAAACAAGAACATATCCACCTATTTGCATTTCAAACTAATATAACAACAAAGGCATCTATTTTTCCTTTTTTTTTTGGCTTTTCCCACAAAACTTTTAATACAATCATACTAAAAATGTTTTAAAATTTTGCGAACAGAAAACCTAATTCAATTAATTACATCAAATGGGAATGACCACGTGTAGCGAATTTTATTATAATTAAAACAATCACTAATAGCTGAACAATCACATTAAGAAAGAAACATTAAGATAAATTAATTAAAATGAGTTTAAACCAGAATTACAGAAATTCATTTCTAAATAAAATGAAAACGGGTTATTGATGTTAAATTAAAAATACACAATGATTGACACTTATCTGTGCTCATTAGCATCACCTTAAGTTTCAAACACTCGGCAACCAACGAAAGTTAATTTCTTTCATCCTGTGATTTAGTCTTAACAACTTTATCTTAACCACTTTAAAAGCAAGTAAGACACGGAATATGAAATATTAATATCATTATTGAAGATATACTAAACGGAGGAACTATTCCTAACAACGGGCAGTGTTTGAGGCTATCCCGACATCCACCCTGTGCTGTCAATAAACCTTCCAACACTCAAAAGCCACAAACCGGGGTCATAATCGGGAACAACTGCCTGATACTGCGGTCCAACTCTCATCCCGCCCGCACCTTGAGAGGAGCAAACAAACAAACGAGTCGGACTGATTACATTTATGAAAAGTGCATGAACTTGTGAAGAGAGACCGAGGCTACCACCATGACTTACCATGCTCGTCATCACTTGAGGAACCCGAACTTCCTTCCTCCCATGAATTGTTACTGTTCCCGTTTGAAGTAAAACTTTTGGTCGGATTATTTACAGAGTTCCTGCCCCTCCTTTTACCCGAAATCTCGGTGGTGCCCTTCTCTAACATTGCGGGCATCTTGACAGCGAAACGCAAAGCTGCTTGAAGGAAC